>NC_068554.1:1800000-2100000 GCF_026212275.2 Microplitis demolitor | reverse complement strand
TTTAAAAAAAAACCTGTTACTAATACTGTCTTAGTAATTTATTAACTGCATAAAAACAAGTATATTTTGTATATTTTAAAAGATTTATCAAGAGCCCAGAGAGCATTTTCAAAAACCCTGCAAAATTTTAGTTTTGAATGCATTGGAGAAACACAAACAGAAGATGAATTACACATATCTCAAAGTCTAAAGGAATTTGGTAAACTCATTGCTTCAATTGAGGATGAAAGGGATCGTATGGTAAGTTTCAATTCATTTAAATAAACTGACGGCTGTTTCATATTTTCTTTTCTTTTTATTATTTTCCGTTGAATCTTGACATCAACAGTGAAGCAATAATAGAAAAACAAAAAAAATTTTTTTTTTAGCTTGAACGAGCTTATGATCAAATAATACTACCATTAGAAAATTTTAGGAAAGAACACATTGGTGGAGTGAAGGTATGTAACATTTTTTTGACTTATATTTTGCTATTCTATTGGCTTTGCTTAAATATGAAAATGTCTCAGGAAGGAAAGAAGAAGTTCGAAAAACAAACGGTTAAATTTTGTCAAAGTCAAGAACGTTACTTGAGTCTTTCGACGAAAAAACAAGATAATGTTCTCCAAGAGGTAATTAACCGATACTTGGAAATGAAATTTTTTATCCATCATCAAATCATAACAATTGAAACGAAAAAATTCATACATAATAAATATCCTTTGCTATTTTTCAGGCAGATGCAACACTTGATATGGCTGAAAGACACTTTTGTCAAGCTAGCTTGGAATACGTTTTCTTATTGCAAGAAGTTCAAGAAAGAAAAAAGTTTGAATTCGTAGAAACGGTAAAAACTATGTTAATTTTAGACAGTATATATTTAACATATTTTTTGTGCAAAACGACGATTCTAACGTCTATCCATTTAACATTCGTGTCGTTATTGATTAGTATACATCAAAATTTGAAACTAAATCTATAGTATTACTAATGAGTATGACTGCAGTAGTATGAGTATCTATTTCAAATTTTTCAGCTTCTAGGTTTCATGTTTGGATGGTTAACTTTTTATCATCAAGGTCATGAAGTTGCAAAGGATTTCAAACCTTACATGACCGAATTACAATTGAAAATACAGAAGGTATATTATTAACAATTATTAATTAATAAAATCAACCAAATTTATATGACACATGATATTTTATTTTTGCTCGAAAAACTAATATTGTTTTCTCACATGATAATAATAATTAGTCTACTGACAAAATGAAATAACTGCATGTAAATTAACTTGAAAACTTAGATTATTTTGTGTGAGTGTGTGTTTTTTTTTATTTTTTACAAGACTCGAGAAAATTTCCTAGCCACTCGAGATAAAACTGAATCGCTTATGAACAAAATGAAGGATATGAAAAAGGTAATTTATAAAACTCATTTTATATTTTATTCACTCTAATAAATATTAATAATAATAATAATTTAAACACTATAAATTATGATTCATTATCGGCCTTATTGCACACCTCAAACGCGAAGCGCTGGACGTGCTCTATCATCTGCAAATTATTATTATTATTATTATAAAAAATATTTTTCTAAATCTTATAATGTATTCTTTTCTACATAGTCTGCAGTTGAAACTGGTTTAAGTAAATTATATTCAAGGGAAGGTTATTTATTCCTTATGGAAAAAAGTAAGTTTAAAATATAATATCACCTAACATTTTTTTCTTCCGCGATGCTCAGTCAACTTTCTTTCTTTGTTTAATCGCTCTTATATTTATGAATAGAAGTTGTAAACTTGAACAATACTGTTATTAAAAAATTTATATTTCTATAATAAATTTTTTACATTAGCATAACATTCTAACCGTTTTAAAAATTTGTTTTAACTAATTTTAATATTAAGATCAATAAATAAATCGATTCAAATTAAATTCTTACATTTTCAGAAGCATTTGGTGCAGGTTGGACCAAACAGTATTGTACATACCAAAAAAACACAAAAGAATTTACTATGATACCGTACAATCAATTAACTGGAAAATTTGTAAGTTATGAAAATAATTAAAATTAGTTATATTAATTATTTCAATAATTTTTTTATTTATAGAGTAATAAAGAAACTTTGATATTAGCAAGTTGTGTTCGCCGTATGTCTGATACTATTGAAAAAAGATTTTGTTTTGATATTACGGCATCAGATAAGTGAGTATTTATTATCTCTACTATTATATATTTCCATACAAAATTTACTTTAGTTATGCAACAATTGTAAAAATTACTGTTTAAATTTTTATACGAGTATCAAAAAATCTTAAAAGATATTACTGAAATTTTAGGCCTGGCATAATTTATACATTTCAAGCTTTATCTGAGGAAGACAGGAAACTATGGATGGACGCCATGGATGGAAAAGAGCCAGTAAGATGATATAAAAATTATTTCATAAATTTTTTTTTTTATAATAACAATCTTATTATAAGCGACAATTCTTTTTCCTGCAGACGTATGCATTCCAATGTTCCCCTGCGAAATCTGATGAAACTATTCTAGATGAAACTGGTTTTTTATTCGTATCCAAATGTATTAATGCTCTTGAAAGTAGAGGTTAGAATAGGATTAAGTTACAATTTGAATTTAAGGGTTAGAATATTCTGTTAATTTCTAGAAATTTTTAAAATATCGTAAAATTTTCCTCAGGTTTAGAAGAACAAGGACTTTACAGAGTCGTAGGTGTAGCCTCAAAAGTAAATAAATTATTATCTATGGGACTAGACAAAAGAAAACTGGACAAGCTTAATTTTGATGATAAATTTGAATGGGAAAGTAAAACAATCACTAGTGCACTTAAAACCTATCTCAGAACTTTATCTGAACCCATTATGACATTCCGTTTTTATAACAGTTTTATAATCGCTGCTAGTAAGTGTTTAATAAAATATTTTCATATATTTATCATATAATTCAATCATTAATGCAGTTTTTATTATTTACAGAATTAGAATCCAGAGAGTCGCGTATTCATGACATACATACTCTTGTTTATCGATTACCGAAAGCCAATTTTAATATTTTGATGTTATTAATTAAACATCTTTGCAAGTAATTACTTCTTACAACGTATCTAGATACATTATTTATTTATTTTATTTTGTCTAATTTATTGAATTTCAGTATTGCAAATAAATGTGATAAAAATTTAATGACCGTTGGAAATTTAGCCGTATGCTTCGGTCCGACTTTATTGCGTCCTGAAGAAGAGACTGTTGCGTCAATAATGGATATTAAATTTTATAATATAGTCGTAGAAATATTGATTGAAAATTACGAAAGAATATCCGCTGGACCGCCACATGAATTAACACAACAATCCCATTCATCACAAAAATTAACGACTATTTCAGTCGAAAAACGTAATCTTGAAGAAACTCAAGGTGCATCGGGAAATGGTAGTGCATTAAATAAATACAATATGCATACTGTTAATCCAGTATTACATTCAAACGTAAGTCTTAGAATTATTTACTTTATTTTACGAATATAGAAATAGAACAGTATTGTAATAATTGATTTCTCGGTTAATTTTTTAATTAAAAACTGCTTTTTAACCTTTCGTTTGTCGCGTATTTTTATCGTCAGTCACATGATGAGGAAACCGCCGCCATGTTAATTTTTTAGTGAAATGTTGCCACGTCGATGTCGAAGTCCACTAATTTAGATCAGATTATAAATTTTTTATTCACATTTTTTTTAAAATGAATATTTTCTATAAAATTTATTTATTATTTATACAAGTAGCTCCATATTTTTTAACTGATTCAAACAGCTGAGAATATTTTTTATAAATATGGCAACGTTGCACATCAAATTTTATTTACGAGTAATTGCACAGTTAGGGAATCCCCGCGATTTCTTTGAATTAACATAAATTTAAGAAAGAAATTAAGCAACTAAAATTATAGAAACTTTTAATATCGATTAGTTAGACATCAATACACGAATTGCTGAATCGGTTTAGGGAAGTAATGATTAATTTTTTAAAAATTATCACTAAAAAAATGGTTAATGGTTAATGACAACTTTGTTGATTAAAATTAAGTACAAATGATTGATATATTGATTACTATATTGTTTAATATTTCTTTATAGCACAGTAAATCATTCTACGAAAAGCCTTTATCAATTGTAACGAAACCAGTATCTGTCGATGATTATAATGATTTTGATGAAATTAAATATGGAGTACAACATTTACCTTCATTTTCGGATACTCGAATTAGTCGTCCAAAATTAGTGAATGCTAATTTTATGTATTATTCAACTGATAAAGGTTTCACATACTTAAAAATTTAAACACAAAATTATTTATTTTTAGAAAACGTAATAAAGGATAACTGTTTTTTAGTTGGGAGTGGGAACACCAGCAGTTCAAACGAATCGGTTGCTTCAGATTCTCACCTTCTGATGACCGATTTACCATTAAAACATAAACGAGGTCCAGTGATGGGGATGCATTACCCATCTGGATATTCACAACGTAATAGTTCTGCGATATCTTTGTAAGTTTCCCTTTGATAACATTGAAAAAATTTCATCAATTAACTAAATGTGTAATTGATAGTAACTTTCAATTTAATTTTAGTTCGAATACTTCTCCTGCAAGTGGACAATCAAGCCCAGGACAAACATCAGGGATTTGGAGAGTTCGTACACTATATGCTTGTATGGCCGAAAATGACGGAGAGCTATCATTTGAACCTAATCAAATAATAACAAATGGTAACTTACGATTATTTATAACAATTCATTCAATTATCGTAAAAAATAATTTTAATTTGGTTCAATTAAATATTAAATTATTGATTTTGATCTAGTGAGACCATCGCTCGAGCCCGGGTGGCTGGAAGGGACATTAAATGGGAAAACTGGATTAGTACCAAAAAATTATGTTGAACAATTACCCTGAGAGAAAACATACCAAAAATAACAGTTGATGTATAGATATTTTTATACATTTACAAGATTGTTTCTGTAATATTTTTGACTTCTGTTCTTTGTCTACTTTTGTAATTATTAACGAATGTATATATTCGATAAAAAATATTTGATATTCGATTACAATCATACTAAAGTATACGAGTATATTTAAGGGGGATCAAGTTTACCCAAAGAATATATTTACTTTGTAGATAATTATTTAAATATTCATTACAACATAATTTTTAATTATTTTATTAAAATTATTTCAAGTTATATATATATATATATACTTTATTTTATTTCTCATATTTTATTTTGCTAATAATGATATTCATTATATTTTTATATTGAACTTATGTATGGTATACGCATCTTATTCCGACAATTATGTAATTAGTAATTACTTAATGAATTTATTATCGATGCCATTTTCTGTTTAATTTATATTATGAAATTTATTATTTTCAATTGTTACATAGTCCAAATAATATAATCAATATTTTATATATGGAAATCTTTAAGTTTTCAATTATTATTTATTATATATAAGTTAACAAATTATTGATATGATTTAAATATGTAGTATAAAAATATACTAACAGTTGAAATTATTGCAATGGAGTAAAATTATTATTTTTAAATGCTCGAATATCCTGCACATTGGCAAGTATCATAATTTAAGACGCAATTATTAATAAATAGATAAAAGTTAAAAAAAATAGACTACTCAGTCAGCTAAACAACAAAAACTTAACTACCTAATTCAATTGATTTAACTAAATTTGCTATTTATATAATTTAAATGAGTTTCCATTTCTAGACATCCAGCTTTCAGAGCGTTTTGTTCAACGCAATTCCAAATGGAGCTCATGAACAAGGAATAACAAATCAGTGCAGTAATAAAAAGACGTAAAATGTTTAATCCGATAACGGCTCCTAAAGACTGAAACGTAATGTCGAGACTTATTGAGTAAATAATAGGTATCACAAGTATGACACTCATCATTGAATACCATAAACGTTGCTTTTTTACATCCCGCAAGGATTTTTGACATACGTGCAAGGCTTCTTTTAATGTGGGTCTCACATCATTATTAATTACTTCATATTCTCCTGAAAAAAATACTAATTAATAAATCACACGAACATTCAATTTACTAAATAATCAATAGCGCTGTGTTGATACCTTTTGTTAATTTGAACTCGACTGCAACAGCTTCATGATCGGAATAACTAAAATTTTTGTCAGGAATTCTTTCCGGAAAAGGTTGCTGACAACTTATAACTTCTACCTATTAAATAAAATATACATGTAAATTTTTCTACTTCACCCGTGTGGAAGTCAGACTAATATATAAATAATTTGAATTAAGGTATATGGCAATTGATTTTATTACGTTACCTTAAACTTTTTTGATCCTAAGTACAATATATGGTCGATTCGTTTTCCTTTAGGTGATTGATTGGCAACTTTACGAGGTGTATAACTATTGTTGGCACATTCGCTAGTTCCTTTGTCACTGTAACAGCTTGAGCAAGTATCAACTAATGAAGGAATACCACTTATAATTCTATAAGCTAAATCTTGTGGTCCCGTGTTAAGATCTCCACCAAGAATAGTAACATCTGCTCCTTGTTCAGTCATTCTTATAAACTGTGCCATATCAAAAGCTTGAAGGACTCGATGTGCTGAATATTCATCATTCTCAGAATCATATTCGGCGTGTAACTAAAGTAAATGATTAAGTCTTATAAATTAAAGGGAATATTGTTGGGAATTATTTGATTTTAAGACAATAATTGTACTTGTATATAACATTTAAAATAGTAATATCTTACATGAGCTACATAAACATTAACATTGGCATCATAAACTTTCAATCTGCAAAGTCCAACTCCTTTTCCTCCGAACCAATCTCCATGATGTATTTTATGAACATATCCGTTTAAAGACCATTTGTGAAAAATAACATCTTGGATTGGAAACTTTGAAAAAATGCAAATTCCTGAACCCAGAACACCACTGTAATTAATTTCTTATTATTATTATTATTTTAAAATAATTAACGTCTATATCAATACGATAGGAACTACTTTATACCTGTAAAAATAATGTGAGTACATCAGTTTTTTTTTAACTTTATTTTTTATCATATTAAAGTCTTTTATTGACCATACTTCTTGAAGGCAAACGACGTCGTAATCACTTGAGGATAGTCGATCAGAAATAGCGTGCATTCGTTCCTTTCTGTTTTTCGACACATATGGAATACCCCTATACAATTAAATAAATTAATATTCTATTGTTTGGTAATTTAAAGTACAAGTATGGTAGGAGACCAATTACCCGATCAGGAAACTAGTACCCGATTACTCATTTAGTAAATATAGATATACAAATATATGAGTAATCGGGTACTAGATCTTTTACTTAAATTTTATAATAAAAACTTTTTACTGCTGTAAATAATTTTTCAATCGACAAATATTTTTAAGGCAAAGGTTACTGTGGAATTTGCTAGTTTAAATAATTCAATTTAAAGCAAATAATTATTTATTGATTTGCAGTTATTCAAATTGACTTATTCGTGAAGCAAATTATTTTTTACAATTAGACACTCAATATTTTTCAATTTCATTTATTACAGTTTGTTTTTTCAAATAAATCGATTCCTTAAATATAATTTTAATTTATAATGCGAAAAATTTATTGGGGAAAGTAAAGATTTTCTTGGAGCAAATAAAAATTTTTAGCGCCAAAAAATTTTGTATTCTGTGTACGTCAAAAAAATATTGCTTTGAAATACAAAAGATTTTTTAATTTCTACAATACAAATTTATCTGACAATTAAGTAGACCATGACGTTTTATAATTAATTAGAATAAAACATTTATATATTGCCTTTAAAATATAATTATTTTAAGCCAGCAGTTCCGAACCAATCAAATACATACACTTGTATTCAAGACTTTTTTTTATTGTAAACATATACTATTGTAAAAACTTCTGATAAACATTTTGAAAACAAAAAATCAAGATCTATGAAATTATTTTTAAAACAAACTAATTCCAATAATTTTCCTCATTAAGTTTTAATTTTATTACAAAAAAAAAATTAATTGTAAATTCAATACTTTAATTGTAAAAAATTCAGGAATACCGATTCCAGGAATAATTATATTTTTAGTATATATTTCTAAAAACTTACCAGCAATTAAGAGTTAAAACTTTGAATGTAATTTCTTGATTCATTTTTATACAAATGGCATTGAAAATTTAATTAACTTATATACAAATTATCAGAATTAATTAAAACATTAGTTAATGCTAATAGATGCAGCTGTAGAAAAAATACTTGATTAAATTATCGTTATCACAAATATAATTACTTGTACAAAATTATATACTTTACAGTACAATCTGTTTGTATATCAACTATATTGTAAATATGTTTCGAGATATGCTGGTGTAGAAATTTTATTTTCTATAAATATTAGTACAGCATGTAGATAAATATTAATAAATAACATAATCATGCAGATAAGAAAGTAGTAAATGCAGTAATAACACGTAATGTTTTTATTTAGTTATACCCTAGTATTGCACATGGCTTGAGCACAGAAATAACTCCATTCACTATTCACTAACAAAACTTTTTAAATGTCGTGTGTCGTGGCTCTATTCTAGCCTTCAAAACAAAGAAGTTTATAGAAACAGAGAGAAAATCTATTTTTTAAAATTAAAAATTATTCCATAGCCAGGGCTGCTCAGTAAAAGTTCCTTTCAATTTGACGTCAAATTACGGATGAGTGTGAATGTAGCAGATGTCATAATTCATAAATTTTAAATAAATAAATAAACTAATTAAAATAGTAAAATTTAAAAAAAGGCGCGTACTCATGTGTCAAATTTGAATTTTTGAATTTTTACTTTACTTAAATCTTATTTTTTTATTCAAAAATTCAAAAAATTGACAGCTGTCAGCTACTTCACGCTCATAAATTACCAACTCGGGATTCTCTCAACTTTTTTGATGTCATCATGTTGGTAACATTAATGACTAAGTAAACAAGAAACTCATTTGTTATTGTGAGCAGACCTTAACACAATAAAACCTATACTTTATATACATTTGGTGTTTTGCTTTGTAAGGGTCTTTGCTTGAAATTGTTTTCGTGATATTATTAAATTTGCTACACAAAATAATTAATTGATAATCTCAAATATTTTCATTATTGAAAAAGTCAAGAATAATAATAAATCATATTTTATAAAAGCCAATCTATAAAATGATACAAAACTTTGGGTATTATCTGTGATGTCTACCCCGACTTTGGTGTCTCTCTGCGTTATCCGGATAGAAGTAATTAATACCCAACTAGAAGAAGCTGCCTGTATGTAAAAGTATATAAAATTATTTTATGTTATTTTTCTATAAAAAATTAATTTAAATATTTTTAATTCAAGGTGAAATGGCCACGAAAAAAATTCGAGGACGAAGAGAACCTCGAAATATTACTATTGAAACATATCCGAATGTTTCTGAAGGTTCTGTTTCATTGCTGTCATCATTACCCATAAGATCCAATAAATCTAATTCTGTATCAAAATCTAATTCAGAAGATTTGTCATATTCTATTAATGTTGTATCGTCAAATGGAACAGGAGAGGGAACTCAGTCAACTTTTTGTCCAACTGAGCCTATAAATTTTTTTTCTGGCAATCGTTTTGTAGAAGTTACCCAAGGGATTTTACATTTATATAAAGAAGAGTATGATATTTTTAATTTATAAATATATACATATTTATATTACTAGTCAGAATGAACTATAAAAATATTGTATTTACTTTTTAGTGAGTTGACAGAAATGCATCATGCAGCTAACAGAAGTCATACAGTCTGTATTTTGTCAGTACCAGCGACAATGACATGTCATGACTTATTGACATTTACCGCTGCTTGTCATCAGGATATACAACATTTTAGAATCTTACAAGATAATAATCCGAACCAGTATATGGCCCTCATTACAATGCGTTCCCCGGCAAGTATTATTTCTTAATTAAACCTAATTTACCAATAAAAGGAAAAAAATCAATCACAATGTTCAATATTGATTGCATTATTTCTTTATCAGGATTATATCTAACTTTTCAAATTATTTTTAACTTCAAATTACTCGATTCGATTCGAGAAAATTATGATCAGCTTTCAAATATTTATTTTTATTTAATGGAAGCTTAGTTTTTAAAGTAACAAAAAATTATTTTTTCGTAAACTCGTATCTGATTTCTATTTATCTTGAATTACTCGAAAAAATGTTACAATTTTAAATCATTCAAAAAAAAATTGACGAATAGTTCAGTTCGATACGATTCTTTACTTAATATAATTTTTTTTTAGGCTGCTGCTAATCAATTTTACGAAACGTATAATGGTGCTCCTTATAACTCTCTGGAACCGGATGTTGTTTGCCACATGGTTTTTGTTTCAAGAGTCGAAGTAGCTGATAACGGAATGTCGCTGGCAGGACATACGGAATTACCATCATGTCCAGTTTGCTTAGAACGCATGGATGAAAGTGTCGATGGAATATTAACGATACTGTGTAACCATACATTTCACTCCAGCTGCCTAGTTAAATGGGGAGATACTTCTTGCCCCGTATGTCGATACGCCCAAACCCCGGAACCGCTAGAGGACAGTCATTGTATGGAGTGTGGTAATTAATTTATTTTTATTCATAAGTTTGGCTAGTAACAATTAAATTTTACGCAATGAATTTTATTCTTAGCTGGAAGCACAAGTAACGATGCTCTGTGGATCTGTTTAATTTGCGGTCACATTGGTTGCTCACGCTATCATCAAGGACATGCATTTGAACATTATCGGGATACTCATCACTGTTACGCGATGCAGTTGGGCAATAACCGAGTTTGGGATTACGTCGGCGACAATTTTGTCCATCGTTTACTCCAAGACAAAGATGGAAAGATGGTCGAAGGAGGTCACGAGCCCAGTAAAGGCGAGGGAGCTGCGGTAGATGAAAAAGTAGACGCTGTTCAATTAGAATTTACATATTTGCTTACTTCGCAATTGGAAAAACAACGCGAATATTTCGAGGACCGTTTGAATCGAGTCGAACAACGCTCGTTATTAGAAATCACAGAGCTAAAAGAAAAATTTAATCAAATTTCGAATGAAAACACTCAAATAAAAGAAAAAGTCGTCGTTCTCACACGTGAAAAACAGAGTTTAGAAAAGAAAATTCAAAATTCTAGTACGAAATTGAGTCAAGCTCAAGCTGAGTTAACAGAAGAAAAAGCATTGCGACATGCGCTTGAACAAAATCAATTTTCATGGCAGTCTAAACATAAACAATTGCAGGATGAATTGACAGAGTATAAGGGGGCTAAAGAAAGTGAAATTAAAGATATGAAAGAACAAATAAGGGATTTGATGTTCTTTTTTGAAGCGCAAAAGAAAATTGAAAGTTCTACAGATAGGGATAATATTGCAGGTGGTACAATTATTATACCTGAAGCTTCTACTACAACTAATAAACCATCGCGATCACGTAAACAAAATCGTAAACATTAACAAGTACGAAAGTGTTATAAACTTTGAAATGTATATATTTAATAATACGTTATAAATATTTATTATTATCACTATTATATTTACTGTACAGTACTTCTAATTTATTATTAAATTTTTGAGTTAGAAAAAAAAATTGGTAACTGGGGAAATAAAATTTTAATTTAATTACTAGTACAAAAAATTTTTACTTACAACTGTTATAAAAATATATAATAATTTGTGAAATATTGGTTGTAATATTGTGCAAATTCAGATGTATCTAAAAAAAATCAATGTTTTTCTTTGTTTTTAATTTTAATTTATGGAAAAAATTATTAAAGTGATATTAGATATATTAAACAGTTTTATTTCTTGAGTATATAAAAAGGATTTTTTAACTTTCCGCTATAAAAATAGAAAATTTTGACAAAATAAAAAAAGGTATTGGTTTGGATCCGATTTTTGGAACTCCTTTTCAAGTCCTAAGAAAACTACTTTGTCTATTTTTGGAGTGATGTCTATATTTGTATGTGTGCGTGCATGTATGTCAACCAATAATTCTTATGGTGCTGAGTTCACAGCAGAAGAACATAAGTGAATATTAGAGTAGCACTCAAACTCGATTTTCTTAGCAGGAAGTTAAAAATATATATAATTCCTATTCGACGTTAATAAATATTAGTATTTTATTATTATGTTTTATTTATGAATATAAATACTATAAAAAGGCACTTATATAATGTTAATTAGATGAATACTAGAACCCGTGACGAGCGCAAGTGCAGCTGCCTTAGTATTAACATTTGATATATTTTTAACAATTATAAACTAGTATTACCTTACTGCAATTTAATATATTACTTTCAATGAAATAAAATATCTATAAAGAATAAACTTTCAAACTACCTGGCCAGACGGCCAACAAAACTTGAAAATTATTAAAATTTTTTAAATTTCTATAAAACAATAATCAGGTTTTCAGTGTGCTTATCAGTCTAAGCCCCACCGAAACAATACTTTTTTTAAACTTTCATAAATCGTTGAAAAATATATAGTCGTCGCGTTATGAGTCCGCTGACTTATTTTCTATTGAAGCCATTTCCCCTCCATATCCATGACTTAGGAAATAATCATGTCAGACTCACACGCTTGTAAGGGAAGTTTCTCTCAGCCCCTGTGGCGGGTTCATAACGCGACTAGACTAATAATTTTTTTTCAACACGTAACAATATGATAGACACCGGCAATTATCATTAACTTTTTTTCTCAAGGAAAAAATCGCTCAATAAGTAATTTTCAATAATAGTATAAAACATTAATTAAGTTATAATTACACTTAAATTATGTCTTTTTTATTGAATTTAAATTTAAAAAATGGATCCTGCATATTTTGAATAAAGAAATTGCGGGTTTGATTGAGATAATGGCAGACCGGTGGTTAGCATTAATAAAAAATTCTGAGATATGTTTTAATCACTAAATAGATGCCCATTTTTCAGTCAGTTTCATTGGAAATATGTGTCGTTTGATCCTTAATTTTTCTTTTGAGACTTTGTCGTTGATGTTCGTATTCAAAATCGTCTTCACTTAAATTCAGTCTCAAAATCTAAAAAAAAAATTTTCATTAAAATATATATATAATTTATAAAATGTATGTATTAAAAAATTAAACAACAAATATTACATGATAAACTAAATTTTCTTCTTCCATAATTTCTTGTGGAGGATTTCTCAACACTTGCAAAGTTTCATACATTGTTGGGCAGCATTTAGTTGAAGATGTCCGTCCTAGACATCCTTTTAATAAAACTAATCCTACTTTGAAAATAACTTTTACACCTTCACACAAAAACATGTCCCAAATGCGTAGAATACTTTCCCAAGGTAGCGTTCTTGTATAGACACACAGAAACCATTCTGTCATATATAAAATTGGCTCCATTTTTTGTTTTTTCTGAAACAAAATAAATAATAGAATAGAATACAAATTATTATTAGAAAAATGTATTATTTAATATTTACTAAATGTTTATATGCAACAGGAGACACTCGTTTTAGCAGAGCGAACAGAATGTCACCGTCACGTTGGAGCGTTTCCATTCCTTGATTATAATACCCAACTAAATATTTATCACACACAGCAACAAGACACCAAAAAGCTTGAACTGCAGGCATATGCATTAGAAGAAATGCTGCAATCGGTGCTTGTGCTTGACAATACCCTACTTTACTATTCAAAATAGAATACGCTTTCAAGACTTGAAACAATTCTTGTTGCCCAGGAGCATTATCCACAAACATTTCATGGTGTGGAAATTGACGATGGAGATCTTTTTTTATATCTTCAAGATACTTTGGATCTCCAGTTCGTTTTATCAATTCATCATACAAACGGGGATTGTCGTTCATCAACGACTGGCCACCACATAAATTTAACCACGCTCTGAGTCTTACAGATGGGGGTATACCTTTCCTACATCTTTCTCTAACTTTACGATAGTTATGTTTCATAAAGGAATTCCAATTGTTTAGCATGAAAATCCATTTCTTTTCTCTTCTTAAAATTATCACAGATGGTATTGCTTGCTTCCTACAAATAAATAGTATACCGTGAGACAATTAAAAAAAAAATTTGATTTTTGTTTTTACCTTTCAGGGCTGTATTGCGAACCTCCTAAAAACCCATGCCTATCAGGTACTGTTGAAAAAACTGACCCGCATTGATAAATGCTACTAACTTCCGATTCAGATTCCAAATTTATATCTTCCTCATTATTATATGACTTCAAAGCGGCCATAGAATTTTTTTATTTACTTTGTGAATTTTAAAATTCACTCTTACAAATACAATCAACTGGTATATATTTATTGAGATACTGTCATTATAAAAAATCTTTAATACTCAAATTTTTTCTAAAAAAAAAAAAATATAAAACTACATTTTTCTATTGAGCTGTGATGAAGTTAATCTTTTACTTTATTTAAATTTTACTTACTTTTGTTAATTAGCGCAAATTTATAATTGAACATTAGAATAAAAATATAACTTGTTTGTAATATGAAATGAAATATTAAAAGCAAATTATTTCTTCCATACAAGGTAGTAAATTCTTTAATATAATCGATTAATAATTTTCACATCTGCAACGTAAAATATATTTTTTAATAGAATACGCGAAAAATGATAACAGATTTAAAAAGAGTCTTGTTTATTATTTGCTGTACATTCTGTAAAATTTACAATCTGTAGATATTTAAATGGAGAAAATTCCACACAAAATTTATTAATGCGTATTGTCAAGCATAAATTAACATATCATTTTATGAATTGAACACTTGAGCAATAAAAATACCAAAATTACTTCATAAGTAACTAGTTATTTATTTACTTAGTATGTATAGTCACCAAGGAATTTGTCTCCCACTATATGTATTTAAAATAAGTATGATTATTATACAATACTAAGAAGAATAGATATGTTATCTATTTTTTATCACTCCCCTCCAATATCTGATGCTAATAACAAACGGATACCTCTGTTAAAATTGTCAGCAAAAGTTGAGCGAGTTTGCGACTACCTTTCTGTCAAATTACTCATGGTGCAAAGGCAGAGGAACTGGACAAAAGTTAACGTCAGAATATTTGCCGCTAATTTAAAAGACATTTTACGGATGGCTGATTTGATTATTTGGGCTGAATCATTCTGACGGCAAAATGACAGAAATATACTCCCAGATTTTAACATCAAGTAAACTGCACAAAGTTGACGTTAGAATTTTAAGGAAACTTTTGTTAAATAAACACTTGCTCAGCCTAGTTTACTTTCGTTTTATCGTCCAATACTGGTCATCGATTGCTGCTGGGGAAATTTACTTTGATTTGACAGCAAATAAACGTCAATTTTTGTTGTTTAGTTTTAGTTAGCAATATGAGTGTTACAGTATAAATCAACATTAAATTGACCACAAATCTTGCTCTTTAATTTTCTTATCCGATACCGGACGCAGTTTTGACAAATTCAATTTCCAAGTTGATGTTAACTAACAGACAAAATAGCTATTGGAATAATTTAATCATGGCGGATAGTTATAGTAAATTTTCTACATATTCAGATAAATAATTTGACTGCAAGTGACGGAATGAACGGCAAAATTTGATGATAAGTTGATTCTAAAAAAGTTGGGGTATACTTACGTAAATTGACGTCAACTTGTTGCTCAGGGTTACAAGCCCGTTACAGGGGTGGGGTATGATTATAAAAATTCCTGTATCGCCACCTGCTCAGCAGCCGACAACCGGAACTCACACGCCCTTTTTTTCAAGCGTGTGTGTACATGATATCTCTAAATGTCATTGATATCTCTTGAACGGATGATCCGATTTCGATGGTTAAGGCGGCATTTGAAGTGGATTTTAGAACTTAGAGCTTAGATTTTAAAATCTATCAAAAAACTCAATTTTTACAGATTAGGAACATGTCATCTCGAATGCCGCATCAAAGATTCAAATCGGTTTATCCGTTCAAGTTAGAAAATACATTAAGACGTACATACCCTGATTACAAAAACGATTCAAAATGATTAGAAATGATTCAAAACAATTCAATTTGAATACTATATACATTCACCATAGAGTAAATCGTTTTGTTTAATCAGGGTACATACACTTGGACATCATTTCAAAAACAGCCAGAATGGCTTCTTAAGACTTCGAAAAGTCGCTTTTGTTTAAAATTCGATTTTCAAAACTCTCATCGGAACCAATAACTTCTTTTATTTTTTGAAAATTTTCAATTTTCTTAGCGGGAAGTTAAAAAAAAAAATTATACTAATATTTTGGTTTCTTGGTAATCAAAGTCCACATAAAAGACATCCGTTGATAAAATTCGAGGAGCCGACATCCAAAGATGACAGAAGTCTGGGAACTGACCTGGAAATCAGCTGGTTTTCGCATTTACCTATACATGAAAATGACCATTCAGATTGAGACTTCAATCGATACATTTCCGAATGTGTAGTAGATCTATGATTATTTAAAAAATCAGCTGCAATAGTAAAGTTACAAAATATAGTTTTCTTTACAAAAATTCAATAATAACAAAAAAAAAAAAAAAAAAAAAAAAAATGATATGGTCAAAGTACCTTCAGTTTTCCCTAGAATTAAATACTATAAGTAATTAGCAAAATTAAAAAATATAATAATCGCATTTTGATTTCAGCGAATTTAATTTTGAATAAATTTCATTTTATAGATTAAATAATAAGACTTTTAAATTTATTTTTAATTTAAATGTGTAGCAATTCATTTGTTTCTATTTACTTTAGCGATTAATATTTCTACTTAATGTTATCTATGATTGAAATCATTCTCTGAAAAAATAAAAAAAAAAAAACTGTTTTCTAAAAATAAGATTTATTAATGAAATTCTGTGAATGTTTATTAATGAGAACTTGGTAGCTCTAAATTATAGGATTTAAAATATATAAGGAATAAAAAACTAACGAGGTATAAAGATGAAGGACACTAATGGCTTGTAGTTGAATCATGTTAAAAGGAGAGAATAAAAAACTTCTGATTGAATGGAAAAAATACATACTCAGTAAAACACTAGAAAAGGAAAACTATTTGGAGAAAAATTATTTTCCCATCTGTTGTAACAATGAATTATTACCGATTCTTGTCAATTGGTAGGAAACAGAGTTTTCGCGTGCATCATCGACTGTTTTTAAAAATAGTGTAACTATGTACGGAATAAGCAAAGGCATGCAAAATTTAAGTGTATCATTTATACCTCTAATTAAAAGAATCGATGTCCAAATGCTTTCAGGCATTCAATTCACTGAAATGATATCCATAATCGAGTGTCATTTACGCGCTGTCTTATTCTCCATTTTTAATCCAGTCCGATAGAAGTAATCCGTCAATATATAGATTGGCTTAAAGCTCTGTTTCACACAATTGACAAAATTTAAATAATCCGAATTATTGCATATTCACGGCGACATACAAGTTATTCCCGCAAATTTATCAATGTGAGAACAATATTTATCCAAGAAGAAATATTCCACTTCGAAAATCCTCCATTACTACTCTTTAATATTGACGCAAGTTAATTCCGGTAGATTTATTATCATACTTAATTTCTTTCACGCCACGTTTTTTTTTTCATTATTGAAATCCAACTGATCCTCCAAACATTTCATTTTTGTAAAATCCCACCGAAACGCAAAGTCATTTTATAGAGATTAATTATTCTTCAAATCCTCTTGAATATTATAAATTAATCTTGTCATGCCTATTGAACTATTTCGGAACACTTATTTAAACGTGCACTAACAAAACGCGAATTTATCTATCTTTGATTTAACTAACGCAAAAAATGACTCTATATTAATTAAGTTGCAAATTAATTATCAGTAAAAATTAAAGCGAATGTTTTACTATTTTCAAAAAGAATAAAATACTATTTCTTCTTTTAAAATAGAGACGTTATGAATTTATCTGTTTAAAATTAAACTAATAGTCACTTCCCACATTTCATCCGATTTTATAATCCTGATCCTGATTTTCCTCTTGTTAACATTCCTTAATGTCCGATTAATCCCATCGACGATTAAGTTATAATCCTGTATATAATATTACTCTCGGAATAAACTCCATCCAAAATACGCGGTCCATCCCATTCCATCGTCAAGAGAATATGTATAATATCCATCGAAGAAGTAACGTTCATGTGGATATGAGTTTTTCATTCATTGTGTTACAATCCAATCCAATATACAAAAGAAGAAAAAATACATTAGTTCTTTCATTGTATACGCATAAATATATATGTATATATATATAAATATATATACATATATATATTTATATACACATATAATCTTATTTCATTGAAAAAATCAAATCATGAGTAATAAATACATTAATTACTTAATTAATAAACACAAACTGCACAAATAAATGTAATAATAATAATTATAATTTTTAAATTTTGTTGTTCTTAATTTGTTTTCCTTCAATTATTAGCAACACTACAGTATAAGTCAAACTTTCAAATTTAATTTTAAAGATTTTGAGTCGTACAATTAAAAGAAAACAAATCGATGTTTAATTATTTATTTAAGTTTCTAATGCTATACCGGGTGAATTTAAAATTGAATTTTTTTAAAATTTCACTCAATTTTAAAATAAAAGTAGTTTTTCTATAAATTATATATGTATGCACCGGTATTACAATTAGACTCTTAAATTATTTTATACATTTATATGTTAAATCAAAAAGCTTTGAAACCAACTATTTTTTTTTTTTTGGTGATATTTTTTGTTTTTATGTATGCAATTAATAAGATAATGATAAGCCGTCTTTTTTAGCTATGAACAAAATCATTGATAAAACACCAAGCGTTAAATTTTGTTCAGAATACCGTCTATGCCCTGATTGGGATGAACGCCTCTATTCATGGATGAATGCCTCTATTTTGGTATAATTTCAGAAACTTTGACACTACATATCAGTCCATAAATCATATGATAAGAGGAATAAAATTTCGAAATTATTTCCGTTTAGTTTTTGAATCATTTGACTTTAAAAAAAAAGCATTTTTATTTTATCATTTGATAAAGCGGAAACTATTTTGATTAAAAAACATAAAAAGACAATTGAGTAACCGGTTTAGGAAAGTCCTAGCACTTTTTTTTCTATGAGATTTAAAATATTATCAAACATATATTTTTGTATATCCGTAAAATCGATTGGATTGATAATTTACGATTTAATTTTTAAAAAACTTTAAACTACTCTATTAATTTTGAATTTCAACTAAATCAAACTTTAAATAAATCATTTCTGTTGCTACAAGACTCATTTTTATCGATTCTCATATGAAAAATATAGTTAAAAAAGATGACTTTTTACACATCTACCCATACATACACGGACCTCTTTTCGAAAACAATTTTTTTTCAAATCACAAAATGTAGATATCTGTTAATACCTCTTGCGTCAAGAAATACTTGTTTTCTGAGTAGAAATTCATTCTTATAAAACATATATGAGAATCTATTGGATGAAATGATTTTTTTTAGTAGAGGAACGATGTATGCATTCAAATTGAAAAATTCTATAACGGAAGCTGACCAACGGGTGGAGATAAATAAAAAACTATATTACGAACGCTTTTTTCTATATGTACAAAAAAACAACCAACTAGTTAAAAAAAATAGTTGATAATAAAGTTCAAAGATTTGATTTCAAATATTATATAGTTATGTGAGCACTCACGTTTGCCTAAAAAATGTATTTAATTTTATGTAGGCAACTATTTTATTGATGATCTTTTGAATTCTCTT
Source organism: Microplitis demolitor (assembly GCF_026212275.2). Lineage (NCBI taxonomy): Eukaryota > Metazoa > Arthropoda > Insecta > Hymenoptera > Braconidae > Microplitis > Microplitis demolitor. Next base: position 2,080,104 of record NC_068554.1, on the reverse strand, counting down.
AGATATTTCCAAAAGTTAATTTTAAAATTAATTATAGATTACAATTATCAAACGTAATTGACGTTTATACTAATTGAAATGGATTCAACTATTACGTAAAAAAATTTTGGTTCAACCATGAGTTGGCCATCTAGAGAAGACGATATTTATTTGATGGGCGTCCATTCATTTTTAAAATATAATTCAGTATTTTTATTTCGTACGATCGTGTTACGGTTAAAACTTAAAAATATTTTTAAGAAAAAAAAAATGAAAATGAGCTCAACGGAATGTATTACTCTGATAGAATTAATTTTAGAAATGTTATAAATTTAATGATGCAATCATAAAAAATTCGTTTAGCATAATTATATTAATCCTTCCATATTCTTAATAAGTATGTATATACTTTTGCGTCCATGTTATTATAGACGTAATATTTTTAACTATTAAATTGAAAACGAAATAACAACCATTTCTAATGGAAAAATAATTATTAGATAAAATATTTAGGGGTAGCATCATTTCAGTTAATTTAAATTGGAAATAAGATAATTAATATTCACATAAAAAAATAGTGAGACGTGGCAAAGCAAAGGAGTCGTTCAATTTTCGATTATTGTATCATGTGAGACATATACGTACACACTAGTCGTACGAACGAGACCTGGAACGTGATCTTGATCGCGAATAATTGCGTCGTAATGGGGAATAAGTTGGTGAGCCTCGACGACGTGGACTGTAACTTCGTGAACGGCTGCGGCCTCTTTCGCGATCTTCACTGCGACCACGTTCACCCGTAGCATGATCTTCTTTTACTCTGATGTAAGCAACTTCACCCTACCAATCAGACAATATAATTATGTATCAGTATATTATAATTCAAATGTTTCTTTTAAATTAAAGATTTAAAACAAACCTCATGGGATCGAAATCTTGAGTCGTCTAATTTTTTTACTGCATATTTCATGTCTTCATACCGAAGAAATTCCACAACACCCGTACCATCTTTGTAAACGTCAGCAAAACATACATCCCCAGCTTCTCGCATGTGGTCTTTTAAATCCTGCCAGCTACCAGATGGAGGTAATCCAGTTACAAGGACTCTGTACTGCGATCTACGTGCAGGTGGACCTCGCCCTCGTGAGTTTCCCATATCTCCACGACCTCCTCTGCTATTGTCACCACCTCCGCGACCTCCGCGGAAGTTATTACTAGGACCTCCACCCCGAGGGAATTCTACTCTCAGTCTATACCCATCATAGTCGTAACCGTCTCTAGCATGAACAGCATCTTCAGCGTCCCTAAAAATAACAGTATATATATACATAAAAAAATGATATTTTATAAATGCTTATAAATAAATAAAAACTTGTATGATTGAACCTCGGGTCATCAAATTCAACGAAGGCAAATGGTGGTCCTCGACGATTTTTCAAGTCAACAAATGTAACTTTGCCGAATTTGTAAAATAAATCCTGAATATCTTTTGTTCTGATGTCTGGGGGTAAATTTCCTACGTAAATTCTACACTCATTTCTGCCACCATGAGACATAATGATAAATATTGGAGAAACTAAACACTTTAATCAAAAATATAAATATATGATGATGGTTGCGTATTGTACTCTTATGCCAATTTGGTGTAAATTAAACAAGATGGCAGTTACCGGTGAGCAAGTGATACACAGTTAGTACTAAATATAAACTCGATAACTAGAACGACAGAGAGCAATCTTCATGAGTCCAAGGGTAGTAATGTATTTCTAGTTATCTTTTGGATCAACTGAAGCGATGCAATTGCCATCTGCGAAGTGCGGGATGTTCTCCAACTATGGAAGTCTTATTTTTTTTAAACTTCCTGAATAGCCGTCTGACTACAAGTTGACGGAAAACTTTCTTGATGCTTCTTTTCTGTAATTTTCATCAGTCCCTTTACAAAGTTTAGCAACACTCGTCATTAAAATAGTTATTTCGCCCGCAACTTGTTGTAAACTTGCAGCTAAAACTTGACGTCAAAATTCCTACTCGTTGGCGTACGCAACAGTTGACAGCAACTTGCTGCTAAGTTAAACACAATTATTTTGCGTGTAAAAAGTTACCAAAAACTTAAGGGAAACTTTTGCTGTCAAATTGCCTGCTTATTGTGGCTACAAATTGTTGCAAACTTGTAGCAAATAGCTGTGTAAAAAAATGTTACTAACTTGGCACAATGACCGAAGCTATTTCTCTATAAAAAATTTAGTTATTTGTCAGTTTTCAATCAGTAATCTATTGGTTGTCATTTCGATGACAATTCTGTAGAAAATCTGTTATTTAGTTACAGTCATTTGTTTTCGAGACAGGTAATTAATAACAAAAAAAAATCATAAGTCGGAAACAATTTTACGTCAAATTGAAAGACCTTTTTGCAGAAATTAAAAATCTTTGATATTTAATATAAAAATTTGAAAATTTTCTTTACTTTATACGGGCTACAAAAAAAATAAACAAAAAAAAATTAAAGTTTACTTTACCCGCCATTTTCATCATGGTTGCAATGCATTCTGGGTTGATAGAAGATTCTGATAGAAGACCCTAATTGAGGACCAATCAGAACTCAGTAAGTGCAGCCACAGGCGCTTCAATCTTTAGTCCGAACGACAAATTTTTGGTATCGGTTCGTGCAAGCAAAAGTCATTGCATTAATTACTCAATATTAATTATAAAGTTATAATAGATTAGTAGAAAAAATTACGAGTATTTTTAACTTAAATTTATAGAGGTTGTTACGCAAAAAGGTATGTAATTATTTTATAAAATATGTCACATTTTTCCCAAATATTCTCTTCATGCGACGACTAATTTTTGATTTTTTTTTTTTACATATTTATTAATCGCAGAAAATTTATTTTTTATTTCCTTTATCGATAAAAATTGATATTTAATTGACCTAGTTGTCAATCGCCCACGATCTATATCTATTTTTATTTTTTATCGACAAAACATTTTTTTACTCTACTAGTAGTCAACCATAAAAGCTTTCCAAGTTCGGTTTTTATTTGTGATGTTTTTTTTAATTTAATAAATATATAAGTAATTAAAATATGCCAGCTTTTGATGTTCATGCGGTTGTTAAAGTTTGTCGTGTGCCGCTGAACAGGTTACTAAATATCTATGTATTAAAACCAGAAATAACTTCTCCCAAAAATGTTTTGATTTTTTTTTACGCTCTGGTATCAATTTTTTTAAGGCCATAGGAAATCTTTTACTTATAATCAAAAATAACTTCTCCGGTTTTTATTTTTCTAAAGCTCTGGTATCAATTTTTAAAGGTCATGAGAAAGTTTTTTCATTGGGAATTGTAATTTTCTTTAAGAAAATTGTTTTTAAATTTATTTCAAATTTTTGCTGGCTGTAATTTTACTACTAATTTAAATAATTAAGTTTATATATACTAGCAAAATTAGAGCATGAACTAAAAGAGTATTTGTCACGCAAAATGTAGGATTTAGTCAATATCGATAACCAATTTTATTTTTCAAGGTATCAAATTGTTAAATCAATGATTGAATAAGCTCACATTTCAGGCTACACTTTTTTTTTTATCAAATATTTCAATTTCTCATTTTTTTTTTTGTGTAAATGATAAACAAATAAATTTTGATAAACTGTTTTAGTAATGTTTCCATGACAACCAATCATCATACCAAAATAATAAAAAATATAACAATCTAATTTACACAAAACCAAATATGGAGAACTCTAGATAAAAATCTTATATTTTATGTTCCAATAATCCGATAGATTTATAATTTATTACAAGCGTTAATTTTAAGTTCTTTTTTTTTAAGTATTAATTAAGGACCAGTTTTTAAACCGGGTTTAAATTAATATTGCTCTATACATTAATATATAGATATATCAGTGATAGTAATTTAAACCGGGTTTGAATGGCCCTAAGATATAAAAACTAGTAAAGGAAAATAAAAGTAATTGTTATTAATTTTATTATCGCAGGCCATACAAAATGTCAGACCGTAAAGCTGTGATCAAAAACGCCGACATGTCGGAGGAGATGCAACAAGATGCCGTTGATTGTGCAACTCAAGCACTAGAGAAATACAATATTGAAAAGGTATAACCAGATGAAAATCATAATTTGAATATTGAAGACATTCTTACAATTTGTTTATTTATTTATTTTTTTTTTTTTTTAGGATATTGCTGCATTTATAAAAAAAGAATTCGATAAAAAATACAACCCAACGTGGCATTGTATTGTTGGACGCAATTTCGGCAGCTATGTAACACATGAAACAAGACATTTCATATACTTTTACTTAGGTCAGGTAGCAATTCTTCTATTCAAGAGTGGATAAGCTGGTTTCTTACTCTCTTATCTTAAATTATATTTCCCTATCCTCTATCAATTTCGTAATCAATATAAAATTTTTCAATTCAAATTAAATATGTGAACATTTATATATAAATATATATATATTTATATATATATATACTGGTTGTAACCGATAAAGATATATAACATAAAAATCTAATGAATATATCAATTTCCGATATTGTTAATTCTCCGGATAATAAAGTTTTAAATGCTAACTTAGAAAAAAAAGTCTAAGAGTATGAAAACTTACTAGAAAAAAAGACATACTCCTTTACATGATGGAATGTATCGCGTATGCCAAAAAAAAAACTGTTGTGTTCTGTTTTATATTAGGTATATTTTATAGTTAAGTTCAGTGCTGGCGGTTTTTACTCAAAGAATTTATGAGAATGGAAATTGACATTTAAATATTAATGTACAAATTGATGTATACTTAAAGATCAAAAATTAAATTGTATCATCTCTTGAATGACAGAAAACTAGTGAATAACAGTCGCCAATATTGAATATTAATTTTCATATTTACGTTACCTATAATTTTATAAAAAATAAAACAAATTTAAATCATCTGTATCTGTATAACGTACATTTTTTATGCACGATTAGTATGCACTTGAATATCAAAATTAAAAGCTATAAAAACAATGATATAGTAATAGCATAACAAAAGAATATCTTATTCATTAAGAAAGTAATGAATCAATCTATATGTGTTACCGCCACTATACATTATAAGTAGCAAAAATCTTACCAGCTTATCGTGATATATTTGTAAATTAAAAAAAAATTAATTGTTTGAATTTGAAAATTTTTTTTCTGTACTTTTCGCCATACATTATTTTATAGTAAAAATATTAAGTATTACAGAGGTATGAATGCAATAATATCACTTAATATATTTTTCTGTTTCAAAAATAAAAAACGTATCAAAAAGTAATATAAAAAATATTTAAATAATTTAATTACTTTGTTAGATTTTTAAATTTAAAATTAACGGAAATTAATCTCAATCTTTTTCTGTACTCATATATATATTGTGTAAAATTGGCTGGTTTAATAATACTTATTAAATAACCATTGAAGAACTGGTTGCTTAAATAAATTAATTGTTCTTTAATCTGAAAAAACTTCTAATTAAATCTTTTAATTTACTATTAATTAAATAATACGAACAATTCGTTAAAATTATTTACTGTTTAATAAAAAATAACTTTAGCAGATAATCTAAAGCTAATGAAAATTTTTACGTTGTTTTATTTTTATATTATATTGTATATTTAATATAATTCAAGTTTTTACGTACAAGTGTTTTTAAAAAATCCAAGTGTATGTTTAAGTACTTAATAATATTCTTAATTTAAAAACTTATAATTATGGCACAAATTTTTAAGATAAAGGTAAAAATTATTGATAGAACGTAATGGGCATTGATTATAATTAAATATATTCTTTATTTATAAAATTAACTGTTATCAATTCGCTTGGTAAATACATAATTATACATACGATTGTATCTAATCTTGATACAGTTCCTCATTTGCATAAAATAATCGGCAATTGTGGACAATTATTTTATATTTTGAATCCGGAGTGTATAGCAACTACTCCAAACGTCAAATTTTTATAGGTGACCTGCCTAAATCCAGCCTCTTCTATCATACCCTGAAACATTTCATCGTTAAATGGAATGATTTCATTTATTATTTAAATTACATACTTTTAATTCCTCTTGTTTTGGAAATTTTCTGATGCTTTCGACTAAATATTGATATGGTTCCCATTGACCGGCAATCAATTTTCCCATTACAGGTATGAGTTGAAATGAATATTGATCATAGAGCCTGAAATCAAACAATATAGGGAGCATATAGTACTTTGTCCTGTGTATAAATATGCAGTATTATAATTCTACTCACAACTTTACTCAGTTTCAACTCTACTCAGTTTTTTACTCAGTGACAACTCTACTTATAAAGAATTGTTATTTTATCAATCGGCTAAAATACGTGAGTAAAATTTTAGCTAAGTAAAGATATAACTGAGTAAAAGAAACTGAGTAGAGTTGTTGCTACTTTCCTTGAGTAGAGATGAGTTGAATTGTAATACTGTCTAAATATTGTGTACCGTCAACTGATCCCAAGAATTTTATACAAGTGATCCCACTGACATCTGATCCCATCGACATTTAGTTGAAAATCATGAAGATGATGATAGTGAAACTGATGAATTAAATCAGTTGTCAGTTGGATCTAATCCGTGGGATCAGTTGTCTAGAACCTATAAATATATATCATAGACTAAATTGCTACAAAATAAAATATAATACCATTTTAAAGAATCATTAGTTACATGACTAAACTCTAAACACAAAAATCTTCCTCCTGGTTGAAGAACTCTGTATGCTTCTGATAAAACCTAATAAATATTTTTTAGTCAGTAAAAATAATCATTGGATGGCTAAATAAATAAATGAAATATTTATTTATAATTCAACAGATTGATATTTTTAGTAGCAGTACCTTGTCAATATGAGTTACATTTCTAATTCCAAATGCGATAGTATAAGCAGTAAATGATTCATCAGGACAAGATAATTTCTCAGCATCATTTTGTAACCAGTCTATATTATATCCATTTTCACTTGTAAATCCTAGTTTTTTAGCTCGTAGTTTTCCAACGTCTAACATATTTTGATTAATATCCGATACAGTAACATAACTTTTTACATTTTTTGGATTTTTCAAATTATTTAAATAATTTAAATACCGAAAAGTTATGTCACCAGTTCCTCCTGCTGTATCTAACAATTTACTACCATGCGTAGGTGCTAATTCTTGAATGAAAAGATCTTTCCATAGTCGATGTACACCAAAACTCATTGCATCATTCATTAAATCATAAGAGTCAGCAACTTTTTCGAATACTGTGTAAACTAGAAAGAAAAATTAAATGGTTTATTTAAAAAATTCATATAGAACAGATATTTTGGATGAGTGTGAATGTATACAGAGACAGCTTATAAATTTTAACTGAATGTCAGTTAATTAAAAATGAAATTTTAAAAAAAGCGCGTGATGTTCCAATTATCCAACACATTTTTTAATTTTTATTGCATTTTATTTATTTAAAAATTGACGTCAGCTACTTTCACACTCATTTTGAAAATTCCTGACGAATATATTTATGAATTTCATGAATGAAATTTTTTGATTAACAAAATTAATTTTATAAAATAATTATTCAGTTATAAAATTCAAATAAATACCTTCTTTACTTTTATCACTTTCTTTGACGGTTTTAAAGCCAAAATGTGTTGTCGGTTCCTCATTGTTATTCCACTGAGATTTTTGTTCCTCATTTGCGTATGTACTAAAATTAAATCTAAAGGTTTTTGCAAACTCATTCTTTGGTAGAAATAATTTATTACATATGTTTTTTATTAATGTCATTCTTTGTCTATTCAGATGCATTATTTTTGTTTTTTCGAAAAGGTATTAATTTTTATAGGTTATCATTTGTACAATGGATATTTTTTTGTATGCGTCTGAATATAACTGACAGTCAGCAATTTTTCAAATTTTTAAATATAAAAATAAATTGCCATCAAAAATATAATGAAAAAATGCGTATTTAAATATTTGAAAAAGTAGCCCGCGAATTTTTTAAAATTTCAATTATTTAATTAATTTATTTATTTATTTAAAATTTACAACCGTCTCATGTCTGCTACTCATTTTTTTCATTACTTTAATAATTTATGATTTATATATAAATATATACTCTGTTATATATGACAAATTTGAATTTTATTGAGACTTTGTAATAAAAAAAAGTTTTGAAGTAGAGAGACTTTGCTAATATTAAAAACTGTCATTTTCCCACTATTTTTTTATTCTTGAAGGAACTCGGGAATAAAAATTATTTGCATAAATTTTAATCAATCCAAGGGCAAGAATATTATCCAAATAAATATATAGGTGTAAGTAAATAAAAATAAACTTTTACATGAAAAATTATCCAATTTATTCTAACGATTCTCAATAAAAAATTAGTACAGCTATATAAAATACTATTCGATTATTATCGTAACTTTTTATGGATGTAACATCATCAAAAACTCCGTATTAAGACACTATGGTATAATTTTTTATCATAGAGTATGATAAATTATTTTGATTTATACTCTAAAATAAAATATAAATCAGCTGTTCCTCCTAAACGCACTTAATAAAAATAATATATGGCATTATTGTTAAAATAGTATTCTGTGCTTTACAATATCATTACAATAATAAATCAGTTAATTATTTTTGTTATCGTGGTCGACAGTCTTAACAATAATTTTTATAAGCTTCCGTTTATTCAAAATTTCATAATATATAGTTTAAAATAATTTGTTAAAGACAATCAGTTAAAAAAGAAAAGTTACTAACTATTAATTAAAATTTTAAACATATTTATACAATACATTAATTCATTAAAAAATTATTTTATCATAACTTATAATTCTTCAAAATAGGCAACTCTGGCTTTTGTAGATCCAGACTTAACTTTTTTTAGAGTACTGTATTTATTTTCACCAAGTCTAACTTGTTCGTCATGAAGTTGGTCTAAATCACATTGTTTTTCTCCAACTTTCATTACCTCTATTTCAGAGCGTAGCTCACGTAATTGTTCTTGCAAGTGTTTGCTTTTTTCCCAGTAATCAACTCTTTCTTTTTCTATCTCTAATGACAGTTGGTCAACATCTCCATCAGTGATAAGATCATACGATGTCAAGTCTGCAGGTAGTGGGTCGGTATCTAATTGTAAAGTTTGAAGGTCTGCTTGTAAATCGGACGGTAGAACTTGAGTTGATGGAAATATATTTGGCACAGGCTGGTAGTAAATTGTATTAATTTTTTAGTTAATTTATAAAAATAGTATATTGTATGCTGGTATCATGAAAAAGTTGTTTAAAAAATACTTACTGTTATGGTGGCAGTATAAGCATTTCTACTTAAAAATTCTAAAAGTTTTTCTTTTGCTTCTTTCTCTGCTATACGGGCCCGAAGTAATTCATCTTTTAATTTTTCAGCTTCTGCTGCTCTTCTCTCAGACTCTTGGACCAATCTTTCAGTGAGTAATTCCGCTTCCCTTGTTTTGCGTTCCAAATGAACTTTTTCTTCTTCAGTTTTCATGTTATTTAGTCTAATTCGCGTAATCTCTTGCTCAGCTTCAGATGCCTTTTGACTCAGTAGCATGGCTTCTTCCTCAGCTACACGACTTTTTTCTGCTAATAAATCTGCCGTTTCTTCAGATCTTCTCTATAATAATCATAAAAAAAACATTTATGAAAATAAAAATGTTATTTTTCACTTTCAGTTAATATTTCAATCATACCAAGGCTTCGTTGGCAAGACGAATTTCTTCTTGATACTGCAGCAATCGTTGCTCCATTGCAGCTTTTTCTTTTTCAGCTGCTTCACGCAGTTGTTTTTCTTTTGCCAATTTATTTCTTTCTATTTGTCGCCTACATTTAAAAAATACAAGTGAACAAGTCTTCAACAATATATAAAACTAAAATTATCAATATTATATTATTTTTAGTCGAAATAGGGATGTCATTGGACTTTATTTACCTAGACCTTTCCTCTTTGGCTTGGGCTTTCATTTGCTGAACCTCCATGGAATCGGGTTTACGCCTTCTCATAAATAAGTCGTGATTGCCAATACATAGATCAAGAATCTGAACAAATTACACTCAAACATTTTTCTTATCGTTTAATTTAAATATTTAATTAAATATTTACCAGTTTATTCATGCGAACTTTCAACGAAAAAAACACAAAATTTGGCGATGATTTCTCCACTGGTTTGATCACAAATTTCTTATCATCAAAACTTATGTGACGTATTTCAGACCACGTGAATGTTGTTTTGGGAGTTAATTTATTTTCCTTTTCATAAATATTTAATCCAAGGGCTGTTACTCCAAGCCATAAATTTGTTTCTTTTTTATTCTAAAATTAAATAATTGATAATTAAAAAATTTGAAGTCATTAACTGCGAGTTTTCTGAAAATTTTTTTTAATTTCTAAATAACGAGAACTACGAAAGCGATTGATTTAAAATATATTTTCTTATTGAAAGTATAAATCTGAAAAGTATATTAATAATCTTGATTTTCTGTAAAATATTTACATTGATTGGAAAATAATTCACACCATACATATCAAGATCTTGTGCTATTTTTAAATACTCCATTTCTGCTTCATCACGAGACATTCCTCGATGATCAGCGTACCAAATTTTAATGCGATCTTCCCACATTTCTGACGTCATCTGATATTGATCAATTACTCTCTGAGGGAGCAAATGTTCGCTGATTAACATTCCTGGTCTACAGGAAACTTCGTCATAATCTCCATACTATAAATTTATCAAAAATTAAACATAAAACCAACAGAAAAAAAAAACTGATTTTATTTTAATAGCTAGTAACAGAACCTTCGCTTGTACGGCATAAGAAGCCAATAAAACTGAGGCTTCTGGTGGACAATAAATGTCCATTGACAAAATTGCCTGCTTGACTTGAAGAAAAAAAAGATGCTGAGTTACTTCTTGAACTAGTTCTTCTGCGACGTCTTCGGGGTAAAATTTAGCAAGGAACATAAATGGTGTCGTGGGCTGTTGCGAAATTCCTTGGTCCTGTACTTTTTTGTCTAATTTCAGCCATGATATAAATCCCTTAGCGTCTTCGTACTGCAGACCAAAATACCACGTCTCTCTTAGTCCTATTGTTCTACAAACTAGATCAAATAGATCTCTCCCAGTTGCTCTCCACTGAAAATTCAATTTTGTCGATTAAAAAAAAAAATTGTCATGGTATTTGATTAAATATTTATATAAATAAAGTATTAACCTCTAAATTAAATTCTAATTCAGCATCTAGTGTACAAACTTTAATAGGAAAAGATTTTCCCGATTTTTTTCGTCGAAATGGTGGCATTTTACTTTTCATTGTTTTTTACCCAGTCATCGCAGAATATTGTCAATACTTTTGTAAACTTTAAACATCTTTCGTAATAAGTAATAATTATATGAATCACTGGTGTATATTTTTAAATTATTTTAAAATAGATACTAAAAAATAACTCAACATTTTTTATTAACTAATGAAATAACAAAATTTAAACTTTAATAGATTTTTGTGATTTAAATTTCACATTCTTGTCACATAAGTGGATACTTTACACTCTTCCCTACACATTATGATTTAAATATAAAACTTATTATTGCACATAACTAATTATATATTAAAATAATGGGCGTCATTTACACAAATAACAACAAGAAACTGATCTACAAGAAATTTTCTAATAAAAATATGACATTTTACTGTGTGTAGTATACACACAAATGGTAAAACAAATATGCAATTATTATAATTATTATTTTTAGTTTGTCGGGGACAGACAGTTAGATGTATATTACGATGACGTCACACGCGTCCCACACACACGCGCACGTACGTGAAAAAAAACTCAAATTACGAGTGTGAATGTAACTGACAGTTGGGTATTTTAAAATTTTTGAATATGTAAATTAATAAAAATTTTAAAATGTGCAGTTAGATAATTGAAAATTCTGTGCGCGCATTTTAAAAACTTGTTCTATTTTAATTATTTAGTTTATTTATTTAAAATTTGTAAATTGTCTGACGTATGGTACATTCACACTTTTTTAAAGACAGTAAAGTTAGCGAACATTTGACAATTTTATAAATTTTGAAATAATAAAATAAAAATAAAATATTGCACGTTTAGAAAATTCAAAAATTAGTAGATGAATTTTTAAAAATACTCTAGCTTTCTCTTCCCTCTTCTCTTTTTTAAATTTAGTTTAACATATATTCGCTAGATGGACTAAAATGATGTATACTCATTGTCATTAATGCCTGGCCCCCTGCTAGAGTTGTTCCCAGCAGGTGCGCTTTCATTTTGACATCAAATACCTGTCATATTTCGGGAAAATTTAATTTCAAAGTTTTCTGAGCAAATTTCTTTTCAATTTGACAGCTAACTATACGTAAAGTATAATATAGTGCAGAAGTAGATTTCTAGAAAGTTGGCAACAACTTCTCAACAAATACAAAGGCCGGTCGTCAACTTGACCGCAAGTAATTGACATCAACTTTCTGAACAGAAAGTTTGCTGTCAGGGATTTGCACTCTAGTAGTCAGAAAACAAAAACAGAAGTTGACGTAAATTTGCTGTCAAATTACAGGGGCATCTCAACGAACTCAAAATTCAATTTACTTAAAATTTATGGCTACAATTTGATGATAAAATGAAAGTAAACTCTGGGAAGCAGTTTTTTGATTGACATCGATGTCAACTCAAGCGCTATCTTTTTGCAGTCAATTTGACATAAAATTCCGCGTGTAGATTTCCGTAAACTTTCAAAGTTTATTATTTCAGATTTATAAAAAAAAGTTTTCCGTTTAATGTGAAATAGTAAAATCACGTTTTTTAATGGAACAAAATTTTTATCGAAAATTTGAATCAAATTGCGCCTCCAAAAATGTGTCATCAATTATAAAGTAATTATGCAGAAATTGGTTCTCGAAAAAAATATATTCAAAAAGTTGTATAGTTATCGAAATTTAAAAAGATACAAAAGTTTTTAGTGAGAAACAGACTGAAAGTTTTTGACCATCAGACAGCTCAAAAATCGATGGTTAGCATAAAATAATTTAAATAATTTATACACTTATGCCACTAGTGAATATTAGTGAGTGAAAGACGATGAACGACGCCTTTAAAATAGCATATGAACGTGACAAGTGTTCTCTACTGGTGTTATCGGAGATTAAATTTTTTGTGGTTAAGATAACGAGCTCGCAATTTAAGTGTTTCGACAAATAATGGATGTGATAAGTGACTCCAGTATGAATTTGTGAAGTAAGAAAACATTTATTTTCTTCGGTTTTTTAATTTTTTATTTTTTTACGTACAATTTTTACTGTGTTATTTAAAACCAGTCGTTTGGAAGTTAAAGGATCATAACATTTTTATTATCATCAGGAAAATGAGTCTCAGTTTAACAAAATTCTTTTCCAAGAAAAAAACAACAACTGACAATAGTGTCGCTGAAATAGGTTTGCCAACAAATGTTTTTCATAAATTTCACGTTATAAAAAATGCAGAAACTGGTCAACTTGAAGGATTACCCGATCCTTGGATTCGACTACTAAATACTCAGATTTCAAAATCAGAACAGGATTCACATCCAGCTGCAGCTCTGCAGGCCATTAAATTCTACAATTATTCAATAAAAAAAAAACCTACTGAAGAAGTTTTCAAGCCATTCGTTACTGCAGATTTTATCGAAGAAGAATCTCAGGAAATAGATAAAATTTTAACGAACAAATACCAAACTGGTGATTTCGAAAGTTCTAATTCTGGCAGTTCTACTGACAGTCAAGAGCACACAATACCAGAGTTACCAAAAAAACTTAGCAAGCCTCCAAAACCTCTTCCTCGAAAATGCAACGATCGCGTTGACAAAACGTTGACGGAAATTTTGGAAGATCTCAATGCGTACCAATTAGATTTACCAGAAGACAAAGAAACAATTGAAGAAGAAAGTCCTGTTCTTCGTCAAAAATCCGAGTGTTCATTAGAACGAATGACAGATGAAGAAGTGTATAAAGAGTTAAGAAATATATGTCAGTGTGATGACCCTAACAAACGTTTTGAAAAAACCAAAGAAGTTGGAGCTGGTGCATCGGGAACTGTGTTTATAGCTACTGATTTAATTAATAATCAAAAAGTTGCAATAAAAGATATTGATTTGTCTAAACAGCCAAAGAAAGAACTTATTTTAACAGAAATAAAAGTCCTTAAGGAATTCCATCATCCAAATCTTGTTAATTTCTTGGATGCTTATTTACTGGACGAACATTTGTGGGTAATAATGGAATTGTTGCAGGGAGGGCCGCTTACTGACGTCGTAACTGAGACTGTAATGAAGGAAGTCCAGATTGCCGCAGTCTGTCGCGAAGTTTTGAAAGCCATAAGTTTCCTTCATTCCAAGGGTATCATTCACCGAGACATTAAATCTGATAACGTTCTTCTGGGAATGAATGGCGCGGTCAAGGTCACTGATTTTGGTTTCTGCGCGAATATTGACGGAGACGAAAAACGACAGACGATGGTAGGAACACCCTACTGGATGGCTCCAGAAGTCGTGACTAGAAAACAATATGGTAAGAAAGTCGACATTTGGTCTTTGGGCATCATGGCTATTGAAATGATCGAAGGAGAACCGCCTTATCTAAAAGATACGCCCTTGAGAGCATTGTATTTGATCGCTGCTATCGGGAAACCTTCGATTCCTCGGTGGGACAGTCTTAGTCCGACATTTCAAAATTTTTTGGAAAAGTGCCTTACGGTTGAAGTGGATGAACGTGCGACAGCTGATGAGTTACTGGCTCATCCTTTCCTGGAAAATTGCGCAGAACTTTCGTCACTTACGCCACTCATCCGAGCAGCTCAGAGGATTCTCCGCAAAGCATTTTGATGTACAAACGATTGTTTAAAAACAGTTATTTTAAATTTTACAGTCAAGACGTGATTTATATGTGTGATAAATTTAACCACAAATTGGTAGGAATTCAATTGATATCATACTCATCGTACTTGTGTAGAAATTATAGGCGTTTTAAATTGACTAGTAATTTAAGTGCGATGGATTACAAAAATATGAGAAACGAAGAAGAGAGTTTATTTCAATATGTTGCGTTACTGAGTCCTTTAGAAATGTATTTGAAGATCGAAACGTTTTTCATGGAACGGAAATAAAAAAACGAAATGAAAAGTTAAAAATTTACTGGATCTAACACTCCGAAATGCTTCGCATAAGCGGTAGTATATCAGCTGATGATTGCAGCCCCATAAGTCACATTTAAGAAGTCAATTTACATAAAAATTTCTCATTTTTATTGCGCGAAAAACATTCAGATTTTCAGACACATCTTTTGGGTCTAATAACGCGATGTAAAAAAGACAGATTCTGTCTGTAACATGATTTTTCTGTTGAAAAATATCTATGAACTTTTTTAAATTTAAGAATAGCGTATAATTGTAAAAATAAAATTTTTCATGTGAAAGTCAAAAAAGTGTTCTTCGCTAAAAATGTATTAAATAAGAGTATTAAATGAAAGAAAGATTGAATGAATTAATGTATTTAACATTTTATAAATATTTTTGATTGCTAACTGAAAGTGAAATGAAAATACGATAGTTTTTATAAAAATTTACTAACAATTTTTATATTAATAATATGAAATTTAATAAAATCACTTACAACAATTATAATATTGCTCAAGTTAATTTTCTTTATAAACAATTTGATAGACGTTTAAAATATACATAAGTTTTTATTAATCACATCACACATTATTTCAAAGATAAAATAAAAATTTCTTTCCCATGTTATTTAAATAGGAAATCTAATTTAAGCGAGCGCGCGTTTTGTTATGGAGTTGAAGGGCTCAACTTGGTGCCCAATTTTTTTTGCTTCTAATAATTATAAATAATTAATGATTAAAATTAAAATGAAACTATGATCGTTAGGACTTACCATGGTCTCAAATGGATTAAAAAATATTTAAAAATATGTGTTCAATAAATATTTTATTTACAAAGCATAAACATTAATTTTATATAATTTCTCTTAACTGTTTCGCAATTTATTTCAAGTAAATTAATTAATTGAATATTGAATTATATTTTTAATCAATTTCGATAAAATATTTTTTTTTCATAAATTCAATTGTATCGCGGATAACATCACAATATTTTAATTACAACAGTTTGATTTTACTTTGTCCTGATATAAGATTAAGAAAACTGAATTGTATTGAAATTCAATGGTTCATTATTGTATGAAACTCGAAGAAAGAAAAATTAATACAATAAATTAAGTATAACTGTTGTAAAATTTTGTGAAAACATTATAAACACATCAAAAAGATCCAATAGATTCGTTTTTTTATCAATTTATTTTACATTAGATATTATTCAATATCATCAGATCAATTAATTAAATGTTCTATATTCGTTTGTCTATTCGATTTGACATTTTCGCTACTTTTATCATTTTTGCAATTCAAGGGCATTCTCAGACAATACCCCCTACTTTTTAAAAATCCTCAATGACCATGAACTGTCATAACCGGAATAAATTTTATCAATTAATTAAAAGAAATTAAAGAATTAATTAAAAATCAACGAGATATAGATTGTGAAAAAATTACTCACAGTTTTTATCAAAGAGAGTTGAACGAACTTTGTTAAATAAATTTTAGTAAAATCATCTCAATTTTATAATTCGAAATGTCAAATTTTTTATGCCAATTTATTTACCAAATTTTGTTTGGCTTCTAATAGATGACAACTGTAATTTTTTTTTTTTTTTTCAAATCTGTCTCGGCGAAATTGTACGTTTTCCTTTTTTGAATTAATGCTTCAATTAATTTTAATTAACCAGCAATATTTCGATACGGCTATCACAGTTGAGTCATTGGATATTTTTAAGTGGAGAGCAGTCTGAGAATGTCCTCATTAATATACATTTTCCTCATTAGTTTTTATTATCTCACAATTAAATCATACATAGGTACATCTAGGAGACTTTTGCTAGAAATTAACATGTTTCCGCATGGCTATTACTGTAAAGAAAAAAAAATTAGTGCTATATACATATATATAATGTGTTTACGCAATAAAGTGCATGCATATACTTATATACTCACTGATCATTAAGATCGCGATATAATAATTAATAATTACTTCCGACAGATCGGAATGATGGATTTTCTAGCCTTGATCTGAGGATCGATAAGAAATTTGCAGCTTGATCTTCACTGATTGCTCTACTATCGTAAGATAGGGTTGCGCACATCAGCGATTTCTTCCTTAGACTAGTATCTAGACAATAATACATGCCATTTTATATTACAACTGTTTCTATAGAGATTATAGTCGACGAATATATACTAAATTAGACTTAATACCTAAAACATCTCGCCCTGTTCCAACAGCAAGGATCGCTGTTTGAGGAGGATTTATTATAGCAGAGAATTCTTTGATTCCAAACATTCCAAGATTTGATATCCTGAGTTAATTAAATTAAATACATAAAATTTGAAGAGAAATTTTAATTAAAGTCGTTTAATAAAAAAAAAGTTGTGTACTTACGTAAATGTACCACCTTGAAATTCGTTAGGTTTCAAAGCACCTTTTCGAGCTTTGTCAGCTAATGTTTTTACATCATTTGAAATATCTGTCAAACTTTTTGTAGCTGTATTAAAAATAATTGGAGTTATAAGACCTGTGGGTGTTGAAACTGCGACTGATATGTCAACATTTTGCATACGGATAATCTAAAAAAATATCAGTTAACATGCGTATTCGTATCGACTCACAAATCAACAAAATTTCTGAGTACTCACTTGGTCATTTTTATAAAGTGTATTTATGTTTGGACACTGCATCAATGAATGAGCTACAGCTTGAATAACAAAATCATTGACTGACAGTTTTATGCTTTCGGCTTTAAATTCACTTCGTAATTCATTGAGTTTGTCGACATTGATATCAATGCTTGCGTAGGAATGAGGAATACTACTCTATTTAAACATATCACCAATTGTTTGTTTTATTAATATTAAGAGGTAAATTTACTACTTAAGTATCTCGCGAAGTATTATGAAACTTTCTATCGTACCTTAGACTCTCCAAGACGCTTTGCAATTACCGCTCTAATGTTGGACACTTCGTAATCCTTATATGACGATGGACCCGATTTTGGTGGTGATGGCACATGAACTTTAGTAGTCGAAGCTTGTTTATCCGCGGACCGTCCTTTATCTAACAATCACAAGTTTTTTTTCTATAAACCAGTTAAATAAACCACAATGAATTTAAAATAATTTTAAAAACAAACCAGCTTTTAATGATACTCTTTGAACATTATTACTTTCAATATACGCCAGAACATCACTTTTTAACAATCGATTAGGACGACCACTGCCTTTAACAGCTCCCGAATTTATTCCATATTCTTCTAAAAGTCTTTTCACAGCTAAGCCGTATATTCTGAAATATTTTAGAATAGAAAAACAAAAATTAAGACTCTTTTCATTTTAATTCTCATTAATTTTCATAAATATTTTGGTTTCTTTTAAACCTCAAGTGGAAAGCAAAATATTTTTTTATTTTAAAGTTAACATACTGTTCTTTCGAAGAAGTTTGTCCACCGTCTGAAGCAGCGGGTTTTGGGGGTGCAGAGACACTTGATGCTTTAGCTGGAGATTTTGTACTCGTAGGTATTACTGCTGATTTCCAATCCATTCCCTTTTCGACTGTTATTGCGATCAGTTGGCCAACTTCTACTTGAGATCCTTCTTTAACCTGCAGGAGTTAGATTTTGAATTATTATTCATTTTTTTAAATCTTAGCTCTGTTAGAAACCTGGTTTTAAAATTTTCTTGCTTAAGAAATATTTAAAGGCCCATAAGTCCTCACAAATTTCATACGTACTAGATATTTTGCTAAGATTGCTTCGTCTTCCATTTCAAATGTCATAACAGCTTTGTCTGTTTGAATTTCAGCGACTGCATCTCCTGGAGATATTTCGTCTCCTTCCTTTTTCAACCACTTGACAATAGTTCCTGATGTCATTGTTGGTGATAATGCTGGCATTGCAACGTTAACTCTATGAAAGAAAGAACTCGATCAAATATCTACTCAAGCTTATACTATTGAAGAAATAAAATAAATAATATCAATTGATCAACAGAATAAAACATTATTGTCAGATACTTTACTGGCCAGAAGGAGGTTCAGAGACTTCAGTACTACTACTCGGTGTCACTGGTGCTGACGCAGTTGACGTCGTCTTCGACGCACCAGGCATTTCAACGGATTTCCAGTCTTCGTCAGGTTCGACTGTCAGAGCAATCAAAGTTCCAACTTTAATATCCTTTGTTCCTTCAGGAACCTATGAAAATATGTCTAAAATTACGTTTAATTTAAAAATTAAATTAAAATCTGAAAAATTCTTACAATGATTTTAGCTAAAACACTTTCTTCTTCCGTTTCGAAAGTCATGACAGCTTTGTCTGTTTGAATATCAGCAAGTGCATCACCAGGCTGAATTGGGTCTCCTTCTTTTTTTATCCATTTTACTATTGTGCCCGATTCCATAGTCGGGGAAAGAGAGGGCATAAATATTTCTCTTCCTTTGACTGAAAATAGGAATGTTATTGATATCATTTGGCAAATTTGAATATTTATATGAATATTCACGTAAAACAAATGAATTATCACCAACACTGAAAATCATTATTGACTTTGAGCCCCGAACTGGCGTACTTATAAAATTGAGCCTAGTTATTCAAACTCACATTTTCATAATAAAATTTTATTGAATATACATTAATATTTTAAACTTAATTACAGTTAATTATAAAGTATATTTTTATGGTTACATGGTGAAAACATATTCAATTCTGGAACACTCTTTCTTAAATTGCTTACACTAACTAAAGAATCCCTGATTGAACAAAACAATTCACTCAATGATGAATTATATAGTATTAAAATTATGATCCTGAAGTTAGTAGACAATCAGTAATTTTCAGATTTTTTTTTTTTACAAATCAATGACAAAAAAACAAAAACTAAAAATATGCACTTGTAGAACATTTGAAAAACTACAGGTGCAATTTTTTTTTTATAATTCATTGTTTAAAAAAAAATCTAAAAATTATTAGACGTCGGCTAATTTCAGTATCATTTAAAATTAAATCATTTTGAATTGTTTTGAATCGTTTCTTTAAATCAGAGAGGGCTTCTACAGCTACTCCCAGCTTAATTTTTTTTTATCAAGATATTTTATTTTTTATTTGCGTTATTGCTATAAATTACCTAAAAAACGAATTTTTAAAAATTAAAAACAAATTTATTTATCTATTAGAGTAAATTCTTCTTTTTAAATTTAAAAATCAGTTGAAAGTGTCAGAAACTGGGACAGTGTCAATAACTAGGTTCTTTACTTTGAGTATTTGAGTAATTCATCATTCATAAATTATTACAAGTTCAACAGTATTTACATATGTATCATATTGTTTATAAAATTACATTGTCATATGTCATGTTGAAATCATTATTGATTTAAAATATAAAATATGTTTTATTAATAAAAAAAATACCAAATGCAATGGAAATAAATTAAAATTATTTAAATACTTTCTATTCAAATACTAAATTTGATTGCATAACTGCTTCAACATTTAAAAATAATAAGATGACTTTATTCGAAATTTGTGATTACAAAAAAATGGCCAATACTTAAAATTTAAGTTACAATAATTTTTTATACGCAGATAAATAAAAGTAAGAGGGATGATTTGTATCAACATTTATAACCTCACAATAAATTGTTATTTCATTTTTTAAAAGTAGTTCAGGTTAAATAATTACCATCTAAAAGACGACTTGTATGAAAACATAGTTGTTGATATTTTACTGGCAAAACAAAACGTGACACTAAATTGTAAGAATATTTAGACGAAAAAAAACCAACTGTACTTCTAATCATTTTCTTTATTGCACAGGTTAAAAGTGCTTTTCATGTATCACAGTTATTAGAGGTTATTAAAGGTTATATTTTAATTCGTTAACACTCGTTGTCATCAATGCCTGATCCCCTTCTTTTCAAATAACAGTTTTACTTATTGAGTTGACTGTCTCGTTATAAATTTATAGATAAAAAAGTAAAGTTTGCAGTTGGGAAAAATCAGTTACCAAATGTTCTGTGAGATGTCACTCTAAACGCAAAAAATTGATTGTGGGGTTTGTTAAAAATATTTTTGGCATCAGCGAATGTGCATTAACATTAAGTAAAAAAAATTCTACCATTTATTCTACGATTTTTGATTATTGTTTTAAATTTTTGTAAACGGCCACTTTTTATGACGAAAACGACTAGAAAATTATCTAGAATCTTTTGAAGACATTTTAGAGGTAAATTCTAGAGGTCGATATTGACCTTAGAATCCAACCGTAAAATTTTAATAATATAACGTTTTGTATAACAAACATTCCGGAAATTTAAACAATAATAATGATTGAAAAGTAATTTATTTTTTTATAGCTTTGAAACTTACAACAATTAATATTGTAAAGTATTTATAACGAAGTCGGCGACTCTTGATACAACATTATTGTTTCGTATACGACACATGTGTCTAATTAGAAATTCTGATTGGAACTATTGGATTCTATTTTCGGAGATTTAAAAAAAAAAACACCAGTAATGGTGATTGTGCCGAAACATTTGTGCCGAAGTCCAAGTCTGCAGATCTTATAGTTGAAGAATAGTATTTTCATTTCTGATTCGCCCACAACCCTCGAAAAGGAAACTACACAACTAGATGGCATGTCCTCTCGCAAGTGCTCAATCTACCCTATTTGAATATATCAAATTTCGAATATATATACCGCGTTGATTGTACAATTAGTAGGCTTAAAATTACCAACTGGAGGGACACCATGAGTATACATTTTTTTAATTTCCCGCCAAAAATACATGAAATGCCATTTCCTATTCTATTTGAGAACAAGCTCAAAATGGCCGAAAATGAGCTCCAGTGCCTTAGATAAGCTCAAAACGAAGCCAATAAAAAAGGTCATACTCTGCCAATAACTGCAATGGACTATCAGTATTCCCTATCACCAAGAAGTATCTTACGATCTGCCGGTCAATCAAAATCTTCCTCCTTTTACTCTACCTTTGATTTGGGTAGGCAATTATACACAGGTTGCAATGTCTTACTTTCTACGAGTGCAATATACTATTAATTTGTTATTTAAATTATATTACTGCCACTTAGCAAACTAAAGAATCAATGACTGGATAGAACAAATAATTGAAAATTTTAGTGTATTTGTCATACTTAATTTTATTAATTTTTTATATTTTGGTCAATATTTTCAGAAAATAACACTCCAAAGCGAAAAAATCGTATAATTTTATCAATCCTAAAATGTATATATATATGTACTTTTATATAATGTATACTTTTATTTTATACACAATAATTATGAGGAGCAGCACACACTCAAGATCTTCAGTTATGGGCAATCCTTTTTATTCAGAGGCATGTATCAATAAGGAGACAGTAATGATTAAACAATCACAACTAAAAGAGCAGAGATTGCCCATACCTGCATTAGATTATAAATGTGGTAGCGTTTTTATGAGCTTACCGTTAAGTTATTGATATTTAAAAACATATTATTTGGTCGAAATTCGATACTGAATTTTTGTTAACGAAAATCCGATTGATTTTCGGCTGTTTTTATTTCCATATCCAGTAACTTTTGAACTGATCATTTATATTTACTTTTACTTTATTTATTTCTTCTTCTTCTTCTTTTTTTTTTTTTTTTTTTTTAATATATAAATCTCGAATTCGATGTTAAAATATTAAATATGTCAATAATAAAGTACAGATTTAAATCACAGATCGATAACGAAGAATCCTAAGATTGATACCAATATCGAGCATAATTTATTTAAAGTATTATATTAGATTAGAATAAATGGTATTAGATTAAGCAAAAAATAAATTAGACACGACAGTTATAATAATGAGTACAAAAAAATTGTAATCACTTGTATTCGCTTAATATATGTTATATTTCAACACCAGTCAAAAGGCAATGTATAGTATGAACTTACCAAGATTTATGTATATTATATAAGTATCAATTTCTATGACCATTCATATATTTTTTATTTACATTTTCTGTTTAATTCTTCATTAGGAAGAATTTGACATCTTAATATTACACATCTATACATATGCGTAATTTGTGTTAATAATTTTTTTTTTTTTGTAAAGTATACTCTCTTTTCTATTTATTTATGGTATATCAGTCTACTTGCTCTAGATCATTCAAAATAGTTGTTTTGTGTGTCTCGTGCCAAGATTATGATTCTTGAAATCAAATCCAAAAGATGATAGAATTCTAGGATATGAAAATTGATACGGAAAAAAGAGCAGTGGAAAAATAACATTTAGTACAAATATAGGGCCTTCATATAAAAAACCAAGTACATAGTTTTCAAATTTTTTCGATTATATTAAACTGTAATTGCTACGTCTCAGAAATAATGTGATTTTTACACGATGAAGTTAGCAGACAATTAACAATTTTTGGATCTTTTTTTTTAATTTAATTACAAAATAAGAAAAACTAAAAAAATGCATATGTAGAAAATTAAAAAAGCTATATGTGCAATTGTTCAAAATATTTTTTTTTATAATTTATCGTTTCCAAAAAAATTCAAAAATTATTAGCCGGCTAACTTTAGATTGATTTTTGAACTTGTAATTTTTCCACTATTTTTTTCCATGTTTTCATTATAAATCAATTCTTCTTTCAAGTTCTAATCCATTGATGACACTTTTGTTATGAATTCCGATTACTCACAAGAAATTTCGAAAAACTCACTGACAGATATTTGAGACATAAATAATTTATTTTTAGTATTATAAAAATTAAATTCCCAATCCAAAGCAAGCAGTTAATCATACCATCAAACACTGAAGTCTTTAAAAATGAAAAAAGTTTAATTAATTATCCAAAATATTTTATCAAACAAAAGATGTTTGTTAATATATTATATCAGTCTCCGAAAAAAACATTTAACATTTAATTGGATAATTATTTTAAGTGGCAATACGTAACTTGTTTAAAAGTAAACACTATTGGTTGAGTACAAATAACTGAAATTATAAATTATTAAAATAAAATTAAAATTTTTAGAAGATTTTTATTGAAAATAATACAACAAAATGTTTCATTATGATAATTATGATAGATAAAAATAATTAATATTTATAGATTACGTACAATCCTACTCGGTTTTATAATAATTGTATCTCATACAATTATTAAAATAATCATTTTATTATAATAATTTTAATAATATGAATAAAGACAATAAAGTTAATAATTATCTTTACATTTTAAAATAATATTGTAATAAACAAACTTATTTTCCTCATTACATCTAAACTATCCATTATCGTAGTCAAAATATGACAGTGATGGATTGTTTTGTTTAGCAGTTATGAATGGATGCTTAATAAATAAAATTATACGTTGCTTAGATATGCACATAAAGATATAAAGTCATTTTTGGTCCCACCTAACTGCAAACATTATATTCATACATTTTCATGATTTAAATTATTTATTTGCGTATGCAATCGTGTGTGTTCAATTAAAAAAAACTATCATTCATATATTATAAAAAAGTGCTATGAGAATTTTTATCTATTTTTTGTATTACGTATATACGTGTCATATGGATTTAATATTTAGTGATATACCATAAAAGTACGTAGGTAAATTTATTTTTTTAATATCATATTCTTAAGTCGTTGGAATTTTCTGTTTCTCCATTCATTAAACTTTTCCACATCGGCTTTTTAATTAACTTTTTTCTTTTCTTTTTATCACATTTCCGCTATACCATAATCATATACTAATAAATCATTTCTTCATGTTTGCTTTTATGTTTTTTTATTGTTCCTTGTTTTGGGTTTTGTATTTCAATGTTAATATTTTTATCATTACAACTGGCATTGATTGGATTGTTGATTTAATAAAACTTTGATTATCAGTATCATAAGATCTTATTATTAATTACCACAAAATAACTAAATAGATAACTAAAACATTTTGTGTAACGTAAAACAGTGCGCATGATATCTATTTTATTTATTTCGAGTTTTATTCATAATATTACAAAAAGTAAATAATGAAAAACAATTTTTGCTATTATTTTTTATCGAACAATTACGCAACACTTTTTGTCTCATTTTTTACTTTTTTGTCTTATGAATAGTTACTATTAAATCAGTCTCATATACTTTAGCTCTACAGGCTCATGAATATTCATAAAACCAAGGTGTATTCACAAGACGAAAAAAAATACATATAGGTACGATAAATTTTAAAATTAATGCCAGTTGTTTTTTTTTTTTTGTAAGGAAAGTAGACACTGATATGTACTTTTCTCATTCAACTTTTTAAATTAATCACCAATAGAATTGAGGATCAGCATTCTGATTTCTCAATCGGTTTGAAAAAAAATAACATTATAAATTTTTCATATTAACCTTAGTGAATACAATATATCCGTGGATTTTTAAAAAATTGTACAAGACGTTAATCACGTTCATGTATTCATTGACATTATTAACATATTTAAAAAGTTATAATCTCACAACCATTTTGATAACAATCAATCATCAACAAAAAAAATTGGTTTAAATAAAATAGTTTAAAATTTTTTACCGTAACAAAAGAGATTACTAGAACATCTTTTGTGAGTCGGCTTATCACATATTTAAAATAAAAAACAATTTTTAATTACAATGTCTTAATTTCAAATTTATAAATTTAAACGTTTCTTTAAAGAATCCATTGACAAGTAATTTATCGTGGAATATTTTGTGGAAAGACTTTTTTACCATAAGTATAATTAAAATTTCTGATTTAGTTATTTTTGAATCTCATAAGAAGATAATTTAGATATATTTTAAAAAATTATGTACAAATTTTTTCAGCATTTATGACAGTTTTAATTGGAATATTATAATTAACATTTTATGACAATCGTATACGTTCGCAGTTCTTCCATGTAGTTATAATTATTTATATAAAGAAAAATGCTAACGAAAAAATAACAATTAGGAATGAAGAAAATTATATTACAATCTGTTTTCCATCACTCTTGATGTTTACTTATTTTGTACATTTACATTTGTATTATATCTTTAATTTTTCGAAAAATTTGGAATGATGGAAAATTTTGATTGTTGGGAATGTTTATTTCTTTTGTTTTTATGAAATGTATCAATATATTAATTTGCAATTATTTCGATCTAATATTTATGTATTTCTGCATATATTTATGGATCTATAGATGAAAAGTGTGTTCTTAAATTATTTTTTATTTTATTTTGCATTTATATTTTCAACTTAGGAACAATCTGTCGTTATAATTCTATAACTTTTATATCAGATTTGTTTACAGGTTATACATATAAATATGTATAAGATTAAGAATTATAATGCAAAATTTGTAGGTTAATGTATACTTTGACAAAAGTGTTCTATCGTTACTTTTGTATGTAACGATAGTTAATATTTTTAGTGTAAGTAAAAAGTAAATAAAAATTCGTGTTAGATAATAATAATTAATGACGTGAATTATCAAAAAAATTGCTATGCATAATTATAAAATAACACCAACATTAATCGTATAGATAACTTGACGTCACTACTCGTTTCTTCTCATTTAATTATCTCTTTATTCTTTACTTCCCTTGAATAATAACTGTAAATCCATATAGAATATAAAAAATACCGCTTCACACACTTTTAACTACCTGCATATACATGTATAAAAACACTAAATTCGAATGTCGCTTCGATATCACTCACATATTATGTGGTACGTAAGCAAATTTTACAAACGAATCAAAACTTACATAACATATATCACTCCGTTTAATACAGAGAAAGTAATTATAAAATAATATTTAAGATGGGCGGTGGGTAGATTAAGGAAATTTAAATTATTCAACAATTTTGAAATAATTCAATTATTTAAAATATTAATCACGATAGTTAGATTATTATCGATTGCACTTGGGGCCTTGTCTGTGACCTGAAGAGCTCTTCGCCAAGACCATTTAACTGATTTCTAGAAGTTATTAACAAAAAAAAAGTAAATAATAATAATAATAATAATAATAATAATAATAATAATAATAATAATAATAATAATAATAATAATAATAATAATAATAATAATAATAAATTTCTTATCACTTGATCTTATCAGAAATTTACCCAACATTTTTCTATTCTATTAATTTACAATGCAGTTTTTATGAATAGAAAAATTTCAAATGTTGAGTAAAAACTTAATAACATCAAGTGTTTATAGAATAATACGAATACTAACGAAGGATAATATATCCCAAAAATAACTTTAAATAATAATAATAATAATAATAATAATAATAATAATAAAAATGGAATTATCAAGATAATTATTATAACATTTATAGTTATAGTCGTTGCTACAACTATAATAACAATGTATGAACGCAGATAAAAACAATGATTTAATAATAATATTTTAAATATACTGAATAATAGTATAAAATATGTTTGCATGATAGTTTAAGTTAAGACATGATGGACGAAATAATAGATATTACTGTAATCATAATATTTACGTTTCAGGTGGATCCATTTTTTTTTTTCGATAATACCGACGTGAAATTGTTATAAATGACTGGCTTTTAATAAAAGTAAATAAATAATTTTTTATCAATGATACAATTGATTTTTGAGAATTCAAACTACGATTCAGTAACCGATTCATACTAGACAATTGAGTTTTTTTGGATTAAGTAATAAAATATAATAAGTCGTCTTTGAAAAATTTACTTAAGCTGTTTTTTTTTTTTATAGAATCTATGAAATTTTTCATAACAAACGTGAAAGTGTGAAATTCTTAATTGTACATTTACCTCTAAATAAAGTTTCCCGAGGAACGGTAAGTTATAATTGTTCATTTTAAATTTATGTTTAATACAAGAAATATCTTTATGTTGATACAACTTTAATCATAAATATTTGTGTTTGCTACGAGACAATGAAGTATAGTTTTATTAAAATTAATGCTATGGTTACAGATGACATAATTTTTAGCATTAATGATATTGAATGAAAATATTTGACTTACAAATGAAAATCCGATTAGCATTAGATATTGTGCTATTTTGTCTGATTAATGAATTTATTTAGGTCGCATGTATATAAGGACAGTAGACAAAAAAAAATAGTAAGGACTGCCCGGTCATTAAAAACCTGAATCAGGGAAATAAAACTTTCTTTTTAATGCGATCACAAAATTTTGATCAGTTTTAAAAATCTTTCGAAAAAATAGGTATTATTATTTTTATTTATTTGTACAAATAACGCGAACACATTTGATTGTTTTTTGATCTTGACTATTATAAATAATGTCAAAAATATTATATTCTGGGATAATGAAATTCAAAAAACTGCTGAACAGAATTTAACAAGAATATTTGATGAAAATTTTTTTTGTCATACGTAAGTACGCAATAAATAAATAATCCATGAATAGCAGATGTATCATAAAATTTTTCAGCAAAAAAATTTTTTTTTTTTAGGAAATGGTACAATTCATATAAGATAAATATGTAAAATAAAATATTGTAGTTTTTATACTTTATGGACTTAGATTTGTGATTATGCATCAAAATTTTTAAGTACAAAGGTGCACTTTAATTATTTTCACGTTTACATACATATATGCAGTAAGTTTTTTTTAGCGTTTTGTTTTGAATTGATGTTATTTTTTAGGGAACAAATACTTTTGACATTTTTTTGCTACATGGTTTGAAGAGGATAATCATTACTCATAATATCACAATGTTTATTCATGCATATGGATATATATTCATATGATGTGTTTATGAAACAAAGTACTGTGGCAAATGAATAATGATTGTACACTTCATTATTAAAAAATAAAAAAGGTTTTTTTGTGAACTTCAGACTTTTACCGAATTTAATATATCTTCTGTAGTAATTTTTAATCAATATACATTTTTATGATAATTATTCTATTGTGCTACTTCCATATTCATTCAATGATTATTTAAATAGTGATTCAATAACTGTAAGTAAATTTACATTTGTTTAACGTATTTTAATCAAAGAGATTGATAATGAAAATTGCGGAAATATTTAATTAGGTTAATATGATGATTGCTTGATAATAATAATGATTATGAGAAAACTGTTATTTAGTGTATATTATTTACTGTAGAGTATTTCTATTGTGAGAATATTTGTATTCTTGTTTTGTTGGTATTTAGAAGTTGTGATACTTTGCATATTTTATTACAATAATAGTAAAACAAAATGTGAGTTTTTCAAGTATGTATATATATGTATATATATATATTTCATTGTCCGATAGTTTTAAAAATATATTTAGTAAATATTTAAAGTGACACAGTAAATTCCAGCGTACTTAATCTTTAATGCATCTGTTATTACGTTTCAGGTTTAAAATTTTAATGCCCTCTCTTAATAAGTGTCTATTTTTTACATATTTTACTGTAATTTTTTTGCATCCATCAATAGTGAAAATGATTTACTAAGGAGCATACAAACGAATTTTTATTTCATTATATAATAAAAAAAAAAATTACAATCGTAATCGCCGTTCCTCCCATATAATTCCATACATTATAATTATCTTTAAATACTTATAGAAAAGTCATAATTATATATTATTTGCAATCGTCGTATTTGCAATTATTTGTAAGTTAGTTTGTTGGTCATAATATACACAGAAAAAATTATTTTAACGAAAAAAGAAAGGGAGAGAAAGAGAGATCGTATTTGGGAAAAATTCATCACTTCTATCACTGCAAATCAACCTTACATTAAAAAAAAAAATTAATATATTTTTAATTAAACTAATTACTGTATGCATCAAAAACAAGCGCTTGTTGTTTAAATAAATTATATTAAATTTTTGATATTTTTTCCGCTTGATCATTGCGAATTCGACGATTACCATAATTATATTATCATTATCACTTTTATTATTTTTCAAGAGAATATAAAAAATCGTGTGGCACATAGATGGTTGGAATGTTATTTTGTATTGTTTTTTAAATTCAACATTAATAGTAATACAGTACTTTATCTTTATGAATAATATAATTTTAATTTCGTTAATATAGAGATATTTATATATGTATATTCGAATATATATAGATGTGTATATTTTAATATATATATATACATATATATACATATATATATATATATATATATATACATATATATATTTATATAATTATTGTTAAATTGTGATTTCTGTACTTATTGTTAATTTTATGTTGGCTGCAGGTTTTGATTTGAGGGGATATATGTTCTATTAATAACAGAAGACTTAGCAACTGTTAAAAATAAAGCAATCTGCATTATTATTTTGTTTAAATATATTTTTGTAAGTTCCACTTTTTCCACCACTGTTGAATATGACGTTTAATTGTACATATATGCTTTTGTATTGGTTTTAATGTAGTAAATGCTGAGCATACGCTTCTATTAGTTTTCTGTGAATATATTATAGATAGCTGACAATGACTGTAAAGTTATAAGCATTTCTATTGTTCGTATATGTTGTAGCCGGTTTATTTGTTGCCTCATAACATCGATGAGTTTGCAATCGACGTTTGAGTATGAGCCTATTTTTCAGTTCTACAAGGATTTTAGATTTTCTTTAGATATTACAAGCTATTTTAATTAATATATGTAATTATATACAATGTCATTGGTCAGATTTAGTTTTTAAATTACTGCTTAATAAATATCTCGAATTTAAGATGGTGATTTTCACTTATAGCACTGGAAAATAGCGATTCATTGTTAGACTGTAAGGAGACGACCTTGTATTTGGATGCTGTATCTTAAATACATGCGGTAAAGAGCAGACTGTATGTATTTATTATTTAATGAACTGTGTGTCAGTGTTGTATGCAAGTATATTTAATTGCGTGTGTATGTTATGTGATTATTGTATGTGTGAACTTATCAAACTGTAAGGAGTAACTGCGCAAAGGAAGATATTTTGCTTCGAGGCGTATGAATAACTCGGAAATATTTGAGTATTTTGTTGCTGCACGGCAGGGAGAAATTCAATATTTCTATACATTTTTTATACTGAATTTAGGGAATTTATAATAGTTTCGTTATATTTCTTTATTCATTGATTTTACTATCATATTTAATTTTAATTTATTATAGAATAAAAAGCCCGGTCTCGTTGTTTTTATGTGTAGTTATAGATAATCTTTTTTTTTTTTTTTTTCATTTATACAATCCACCATTTTCTTCAAGCCTCTTTTTTTTTTTTTTTATTTTTTTATTTTTATTTTTTGAATAGTAAAGAAAATTTAATTTATAAATTCTTATACAAAAATTAATGCGTCGATAAAGAGATATTTATACAATATTCTAATAAAATATTTACATAAATTTTATATATTCATTTCAGTGATCGACGCATAATTTAAAAGAAATATTTATCTACTAGCACCAAATCTACCAAGATTCTTGGTCCGCTGTAGTTTTCTATGCAGAATATTCACCACGGCTCAGTACCGGGATACTCGTTTTTAAATGTATGACCCATTGTAGATTATTTATCTGTAGATAAAGTAATTATTACAGAATAAAACAACGAGGCTGGGCTGATAAAGTGATAGTATAGAAAGAAACTATACATAGTTATATATACATATATATATGTATATATACATATACATATATACATATATACATACTTATTTATATATAGAATTCTATATCGAATCACCGAGCCTTTAACCCAGATTGTTTTGATCTTGCTCTTTTTTTTCATTTTTTAATCTCTATTGAAAGTAACTATCGTGTGAAATCAAAAGTTGTGTTGTTAATTGTCAAAAAAAGATGTTTGGAAATTTTCTGTTGGCTTCTTTTAAATACTACGAATTTTTGAAAAGTAGATCTTTGATGACCCGAAATTGATTAACTTTAGAGAAAATAATCAGATTTCGATTTAATTGGATTTTTTAACAATACTCAAATTTTTTTCTATTTTGAAATGTAATTTAACGAAAGAAACAAAATTGAATTTACTGTAAAATAATTTTTGATCTAAACTAAAAAACCCAATATTAAATCCTAATATCTCAATAATAAAATTTTTCAGCTGGTTCCTAGTAAATATTCACTAATTCATTGTTAGAACGGCTGAAAATTTTCGTTTTGTTTTTAGACAGTTTTTTTAGAAAAGAAAACACACGCGTAAAATATTTTTTTTGAATTTTAAAAAATTGTATTTGAATAATATGACAGTTATCCGAAATTTTTTTAGTTCAAATTTATACTTCCTAATAATTTTAAATTAAAATTACAAATGAGTTACTTTCAATGAATACTAAAAAATCCAAAAAACGAATAAAATAAATTGGTTAAGGTAATGAGCTCGGTGGTTTGGCATGGAAAGCTTCTTATACATAAATATTACTAAAGCTTCATTAAATTAGTACTGCCTGGAACTATAGTTTTTAATTATTCAGTACTAATTTTTCTTTTATAGTAGTATTTAACATCTTATGCTAACGTATTTAAACTAGGCTTAGCCACTGCAAATACACTTTCCACCGGAAATTTTAAATTATACACATTTTTATTTATTAATACGACTATCTAACCGTAATAACACGGAAAAAAGTATTTCTTGGCGCGAAAAATATTCTGCATTATAAATTAAAGACAAACATTTTTTTTAAGAAATTTTTCCCGCCAAGAAAAATTTTGTTTTCAATTAATGCAAAAATTAATTGCGCCAAAAAATACTTTTCTGTGCAAATACGAATTTTTTTAGAGATGTTATTTGAAACTTTGTTTCCGAGTTTCGTTACGCCTAAAAAATAATAACTTTATTTTTAAAAAGTTTTCAATAAATCAAAAAATTATTTTCTACACACGGTGAAAAGTTTTGCAAAGCGGTGGATTTTCCCTGTGTTGTCATTCTCGCGCTCAAGTATTACAGCATACCCGACATCAATTTGTAGCTTCATCATTTATTAACTTAAGTTTTTTTTTTATATAATATAAATATCTTAGTTAATACCAGTCGTCACATCGTATACATATTTAATAACCACTTTTAACCTTTTTTAGAGTCATAAGTTGACTAAGAAACTTGGAGTTTCTAATTAAAGCCAATTAGAATATCTAAAAAATATAATCGATTCTCCATAGGAGAAACATTAATCAAATATATATAACATAAATTACATAAGTATTATTTATATTTTTCTTATAAATAATTTTTAGTATCATTTAAATCATTATATATTAATTTTTATTTGGAATGTTTAAGTTTCGATTGAGATCTAAATTGTTTGTAATTTTATTTGAATAAAAAACAAATTTCTAAGTACAGTCGAATTCCATTATCTCAGAACTTCCCCTGAATCTTGACCCCCACCGAACTACACTGTCTCCCTGCGTAGATGTAAGAGCGCATGCGTATAGTTTACTTTTTAAGGGAGAAGGGGCATCCGTTAACTCGGAAATCCCAAGAAATTTCCTCTCCGTAAACTAACTGTCTGAGTTAATGGAGTCGGACTGTAATTTAAGAAAGCTAATATATATAAAAATGAAAATTTTGGTCAATTGACGTCGGGAATGCATTACTGCTCTAACTTGATGGCTTTTACTGAGGTCTGAATGTGTGTCTACATGGACGACAGGCCAGCATTTCGTTGATCACGAAAATCCCAACATTCGAGAATGCATAAATTGAAAATAGAATTTTCAAAAAACGATAACCTAGCACGTAACAGTTTTTATCGTTTTTTTTTTTTTTTTTTATATATATATATTTCAATAACCATGGCTCAAGTATGTCTAATCGTTCCTGCACGATTTTCAACTTGTTTTAATAGTTTTCGTGTAACTAATTGCACTTATTTCGACGTAATTTAATGAAACGTAAATTAGAACACAAGATGGCGACTAAGTGGCCCTAAAACGCAGGAGGTATCATTTTGCTTTTATTTTTAATTGTTTTATTTTTTGACTTATTTTCTTATATTCCCGTAGAACATATATAGTCCAATGTATATAATCATGGATTTTCTATAAATTATATATAATTTATAAATTACTACATTTATTTATGCATAGTTATTCTATAAATTATATATAATTATTTCTACTGATTTTCTTATATTTTATAGATTACTTCATATTTATTTCCAATCTTTACGGCATTTTAACTATTTCCTTTCATTTATTTTTCTTTTTATATATTGTCATAAGAACTAAATTTTTGTATCTACGTCGTTATAGTTTACTGCAAGTGTTGGTAAAAATTTAACTTTAAAACTTAGGCACAATGTGGAACTGCTTAGACCATTCTCACACCCCCTATCCTCTTCATTGCTAGTTCAAGTAACAATGATAATCTAAAAAATATCGTAAGTCCATATTCAACCAAAAATATAATTTTAAATAATATGTGATTTTAAAACGTATATACTTCCACAAAATAATAACTTTTAATTAAATTTATTTTATTTTATGGAAAATAATGAGCAATATATTTTTTTTTTCTTACTAAGCAGCTACTTAACTTTATTCTGAAAAATTAGATCATCATGATACTTGAACATCATGATTGAACCATACCGAACGCGAAATATTGTGAGGTAGCTGACATTGAGCTGTTTCAGGGCCAATCGGACTTATTTTCCCTCCATCGCTAATTTTAAAATCGGAAAAATAATAAAATTTACTATAGGAAATAACTTTATAAGATAAATCATTGAAATATATGGATGCTAAAAAATTTTAAATTCAAATGTTGACTGCTAAGATACGAAAAGACTAGAGGGATCTTTTATGTTTAACTTTCCGGTTTATATTCGCCATCTTGGTCCCATTTAACGACCAGATGAATCTCGTAAATGTATCTTATTTTTTTTTCTTTTTTTTTTTCGTATAGTAATTTAATAATATATTACTAATTATCTTAAACATATATACTAGCAGGTTACAATATGTTTGTGAAAAATATACATCAAAATTTTGTTACTTTTTTACATCACAGATATTTTAATATAATATATTTTCATTTAATCTTAAAACTTTTCCCGTCTCATTAACTAACTCATCACACTAAATTATTAACATATCGTCTATGATTACAGAAAGAGATAGCTCTGTCAATTTAAAAATATAAATAAAAACCACGAGTAATTATCAATATGCAATTTAGATATTTAATTTATAAATAAAATAATAATTAATAATTTTTCATTTTTTTGATTATTTTATATCTTAACTATATTTGGCATTAAAATTTTTTAAGCAAGATAATTTATTTCGAAAGGTTATCTCTCTTGTAAATCAATTTTCGACAATATATATATGCTGGTGATTTTAATATTTTTAAATTAACTAAAAACGAAACTATCGAATGTTCACTTTTATCAACATCAAGTTATGCCTATTAATTTCTTATAGAAAACTCCTTCAAATATCAATTACTTAAATTAAAAAAAAAAAACGTCGAGTTTAAACAATCCGACACATATATAGTATTAATAGTAAACGTGACAACTGTATCGTTTTGCAATCAATCACAATAATAACTAATAACGACAATCATAGTGATATATATTATGTTTGTACAATAATATAGATTTCACACATAACGATAATTTTTTTTTTTTTTTTTTTTTTTTGTTTTTCATTTAAAGCTTAAAGAAACATTTAATGAAATGGATCAGAACGAGGTATCACAATAAAAGAAGAGTTGTTTGTAATAGTAAGATCGAAAATGACTAATAACTATGTTTTTTTTTTTCTTTCAATTTGCGTGTTTAGAGAGTTATTTAAATTTATTAAAGGTTTTAATTTTATTCAACAGTTACTTACGCTAAATTTTTTCTGTAATTTTGCTCCGATTATATTTATTTAAAGAATTACTGAGTTTGTTAGCTCAAAGTGAGGGGATCGTTTAATTATAATGACATATAATAATAAGTAATGCTTGGTTTCCCTATTAGTTGTTTTGATTTAATCCTAAAAGAGATCTTAATGGTTACACACAATAACTTTGAATTTTTTTTCATTTTCTTTAAATAGATGAATTTAGTTTAGTTTCAAACGTTATGATTTAGTTAGCCTCGCTCTATATGCATTTTTGGAGTACCATTTTTTAAAGACACACACACACGCACATATATATGTATGGACTATATATTTGAGGGTTTTTAAATTTTCTATAGGTTATTTTAGAAAATGGTTTAAAATAAAACGAAGATCGAATCCGGAAAATTGATTTCTTTGAAATATCTAGCAACTTAGTAGAGAAATATTTTCGGTTAATGGGATGTCAAGTTGAGAAGACATTTGGCTGAGCCATAGCTAACAAGTTCTTGAATGTTAGATTTCTATAGAAAAAATGGCTATAATGATAATCAATTAATGAATTAATATATTTATTCATTAATTGATTATCATCATAGCGGTTTTTTTAGCTTCCAGAAAAATGCGTCATGCAAAATGAATTTTCCCGGATTTTCATCATTCTAGTCCCATAAATATTTAAAACGTAATTAGAAATCTAAAGTTCGAGAACTTGTTAGATACGGCCGTCGAAACTATTGGCTGCACTGTATGTCATCTACTGACGCAATTTGAAGTCAAGTTGACATAAAAAATTTCTACCGAAAAAGTTAAGCTACTAGGTAACCATTCTTTTTAATATAAAAAAAGTATATTACACACCTAGGCAAATATACGGATTAGGGTGTCCTACCATCCGTGGTGTGCATACATTTTTCACCAGATCTGTACAAGAAGTTTAAATTTCTGCTTCTGGTTAAGGGAAGAGTAGCGCATGCGCTAATTTGTATCATTTGTTTTCTCGAAGAAAAGAACGATTTTTTTTCCCTCTAAACAGGAGAGGAATTTAAATTTTCGGTGCAGATAGTGAAAAATGTATATAAATATATAAGCGTGTGTGTATGTATTTAATAGAAGGAACATTTCACATTAATTTAATAAACTACTCGTAAATTTAATTAGCAATAATAAAAAATTCTTAAAAATAAACTTTTTGCCTCAAATCAAATTATAAAAAAAAAATATTTATTTGATTTTGTTTTTTTTCTTGATGAATTATCAAGACATCAATTTGGAAACATAATTATTTAAAGTATTTTTGTGGCACTATTACATTACCACTCAAAATTTTATAATCCACTTCTTTACTGAAACTCGATATTTAAATTTTCCAAAATTTATGTTCATATTAAAACACTAAAAAATATATAAGATATATATTTGTAAAAATAATCCATTATCTCAGTCTAATAACAAAAGCTACGAAAATTAACATCTCTAATAACACTAACGATAAAATTAAATAAAACTTAATCAAACAAGCAAAAGCCTCATGATATAATGTGAAATGTTCTTTGAATGAGAAGGAAGGATCAAGGGCGAAATGGCCATCTGAGACAACATCCACTCAAAAATTAATAATGGTTCAAAAATGTTTT
This sequence comes from Microplitis demolitor, assembly GCF_026212275.2. NCBI lineage: Eukaryota > Metazoa > Arthropoda > Insecta > Hymenoptera > Braconidae > Microplitis > Microplitis demolitor. The sequence continues at coordinate 2,042,416 of NC_068554.1, read as the reverse complement.
AATGCCATATAATTTTTCAAGTCGAAACATTCAAAGTGACCAATTCGCTTCTTACCTTCTATCTCATTGTATTATTGTACACCATGGAAAAAAGAGTAGTTGAAAAATTACAGTTTTTGGTGCAAAAACAAGGCCCATGTATAAAAAACTTCAAGTAAATAGTTTGCACTGTAATAAGCGAGACTATTTCTTGTAATAAACTGATTACAATTATAGATCAAATTTTACAGTTTATGATGTACTTTGTCATGAATGGAATGTTGTTCCCTAGCTGATCCAAATTACGGTAAATTACGATATTTACCATATTTTGCTGCAAAATACCATAATACTACGGCAAACTTTCCGCATTTTACGGTAATCTGAAGTAACGTACGGAAATGTACTATAAATTAGGAGAAATACCATAATTTTGCAGTAAAATTGCATGTTTATGATGAAATACCGCAATTTTATGTTACATTTACCGTAAAATACCGCAACTCACTGTAAAATGCCGAATTTTGCCGCAAATTACGGTAAATACCGTAATTTGGATCTACCAGGGTCAGGACTGAAAAAAGTCATATAAAACTGTAACAACAGCTATTTTCAAGAAATAATGAAATTTTCACAGTTTTGAAGTATGGGGACTTTGCTGATATTTGAAACTGTAATTTTTCAACTATTTTTTTCCATATTAATTTTTAGTCATATAAGAGCTGTGATAAGTGCAAAATCCAAAACATTTATCTATTTTATGTGTACATAAAAAAGTTCTGTACGTTTGTTTATATGTATAGTATAATAGTCACGATTACATACTCATTCTTAACATTATGGTAATCTATAATTTATAAGTTTTCTTTATTTTATACGAAAGTTTGGTCCAATGGAACATTTAAATTTTTCATAATAATATCTGTTATGTGTATGTTTATGTCCAAGATATTTTTTTTTCTGATACTTTCTTTATCCTCAGTTTTTTTTTCTCATCACATTAACCGTAATTTATTTAAATAGATATAATAATATGAGAAACTTGCGGAAATAGGTTAATAGTACTATGAGAAGGTTGAAATTTTGTTTATTTAGCGTGTAGGTACTTCGTTAATAATCATTTTGTTTTTTTATATTGTGATAAAAAATGTCGCGCTAAAAAACATGATTTGTTAAATTTTGAAACGTTAGCAAACATTCAGGCCCTAATTTCTTCTGGTTCTTTTATTTTGGTTACTGTTATTACGTTTTTTTTTATGTAAATGACTTAATATTATGCTGCTCGATCATACTAGTTTCAAACTTTATCTTTATCGACGTTTTAATCTATACTCTTCTTTATCTACTTTGATCCATTGTAATAATTTTTACCCTACTGAGTCTTTCAATAAATATTTAATTTTATAATTCAGTGGAAAATATTACAATGCCATACTTATATACGGCAGAAAAGTTTCCATTCGTATCAAAAATCTCAGACTAGTAGAAATCGTTCGAAAAAGACCCGCGTAGAGGTTTCCTCAGAATATTTTCTTTTTTTTTTTTTTTTTTTTCCATTAATCGATTATTTTAAGTTTTTATTTCTCAATCCTTACAATATCCCGCCTAAATTTTAAAATCCGCAGTGTGACTGCCAATATGACAATTATTAATTGATGAATGACGGATAAAATTCCTGAGGATAAAATTTGATTTTCTTATATGAATTTTCATTCATTTGAGTAATAAGTGTAAATAATGTTTTTTTTTTTTGTTTAATTTGAAAATAATTTTAATTATTTCATGCGTCATTCAGCAAAAAATATTTATCGAACTACACAATTAGCAAGACAAGAATATAAGTTTTACTATAACCTTATAACTTTTAATTAAAAAATTCTATCCCATATGTTTTAGTATAATGTCCACCCAGAAGAATTGAGACTCTATATAATATTGTCGCCATGTGAAAATGCCATAGTTTCTCGGTTTAAATATTTTGTTTAGCTCACGCTTTCTCCTTAAATCACGCATGCCAATAAAAGTCTTGGCTTGCTTTTAATTATTTAGTTTTTCTAATCTCATATTTCGTATTGATCAAAAATATATGTATATATTTATATATATTTATAATATTCTTAAATATAATTATGTTGCTTTTTAATAGTTAATTAATATTAATTATAGGTAATTATATTAGTTAGTTTTATATTGATAGAGGAAAAAAATATGTCGTGTCAATTTAAACTTTTTTTTCCACCTGCCCTTTGTATATATATATATTATATATTTTATGAACCATTATGTACTTCAAGTTCAAATTATATTAGTATGTATTCACAATAAGTGTGCGGGTGTTTTAAATGATCGTGCGCATTTGTATCTTTTTTGTTTTGTTATTTGTTTTGTGTTATAGTTTGTATTTTGTCTGCGAATAATATTGAGGTTGTCTCTAGATATATTTATCGATGTATGAAGTTAACTTCCGCGAATATTAATGTGTAATTCGAGTAATTAGTTTATAGTAAATGTTATGATGATCTTTAACGATTTTATGTCGTAGCCAAAAATGGCGTTTGTTACATTTTTTTTTAGTATCAAATGATTATAGATTTTAGTGCGCAATAGGCCTGCGCATCTTTATTTTTGGATTAATTTTCACTAGAATATAATAGGTTATTTTCGTTTCCAATTTCTCCGGGAGTATTCTATTTATGGTAGTTTTAGGTAAAAATTGAAAAATGTCACATAATAGCGCGCAGGACATTTAAAAAAGATAATAATGGATAAAATTAATGGCTGAAATATGACTCAAGTGAATAATATAACATTTTTTTGAACTGATAAAAATATGAATTAGCGAATAATAGGGTACGGGCGTTGGTAGATAATTTAAATTAAAAGAGCAAACTATCCTCGAAAGATTTAAGTCAAAAAAGATGAAGACTTGTATAGGAGTACATTTTACTTTTAATGAGCTATCACTGTATATTTTGTTTGCTTCCTTTGATCTGTTTGTTAACGAGATGATACTAACTTTTATTTACTGCTCTATAGAGTCTTCCATACTCAGTACAGGGTTGCAAGGCTCCTGGGTTGCCGGCTGAGAATTTGTTTGTTGATTTCCGTCAGTTGATCTACTATTCGCACCGGTATTATACTCTTTTTGCAATTGCACTAGTCCGCTTACATTTGCAAAATCCTTTTGATGCGAATAGGAATGTTGAGTTTTCTGGTTCGAATGATCTATTTTAAGCTTACTATCACAGGCACTTTTTTTGTCGGTTGATACGGGATAGAGGTTATGGATATCCGAGTAATTATTCAGCTGTTGTTGCTGTAAACTAACTGTTTTACTCGGTTCTCGGTCATCTTGACCACCATTATAAACCTCTGGTTCTCTGTTGCTTTTATCTACTTTTGAATCTTGAGTGTCTTCGTCTCGACTACCGGCTCTTGTGACCCTCGACGGGGTCGGTGGGGAAGTGACGCGGTCGTTGGCTTGATCGTCGATTTTCGTCCCGTCGGGCGAAGGGCTCAGATCAACTGTAGGAACTCTTTCGGGTCTCTCTGGCAATGATTTCGTGGATGCTCCTCTATAACTTTCATCTTCACTACTATCCTGCGTTCCTCTAGGTAGCGGCGTTCTTCTAGGGTTCCGACAAAGTTGATCTAATAAAGCTTTGCTACCGATTACTTCAGGATGATAATGTCCCACCGGCGTTGACGATTGACCTCGTCCTTCTGTACTTAATCGTTGCTCTCTTGGAATACCAGTTTCGAGACTTGACCTAATCAGATTGTCTAAAAAACTTCCGTTTGCACCACTTCCGTCGTAAAGACTTTCAGCCATTTCTCTGGTCGTCTTTACTATTGATGAGCCTCGAGAATTAGATGTTCCTGGTTCTGATTCAGCACCTGTAGTATCTTTATCTCTTTGTTGTGGTACTATTGCACTTCTCTGCTGTTCTTGTAAGCCTCGTATTCTTTGTGTCGCAAAGTACTGCTCTGGGAGAATTGTCGGTACATTGGATGCACCAGGAATGAAGGGCGAAGACATAAATGGCGGTGGGCCCCAGAAGTTGAAAGGATGTGGAAAGGGCAAATGCGGCATATTTTCTAAAAATGGTGGTATTTTAAGGCCGTTTGGACCTGATATACTGCCTGGACCAGTCGCAAAAGTTTTTTGCGTTTTCAAAGGAGGTTTCTTATCCTGAGAACCAGGTCGTACAGCCGCAGTGGTAGTGGTAGATTCCTTAGCTTTTTCATCCTGAGGTTTTTGGTCTCTGATGAAGAAAATTACATTCAATACCTGATTTACTTTTATAATAATTATCATTCGTCACTTACCTCTTTCGTGGTCTCATAAGATGTCTTTCTTTAACTTTATATTCTAAAGTGGAATGTGGTACTCCGTAGTAACTTCCTGCTCTGTGAACACTCATTTCTCCTCTCTGTACAGCTCTAACAGCTTCAACAAGACTATCCCTGTCATAATTTCTATATTTGCCTCTTTTGGGTCGAGTACCCTTGCCACCAGAACTTGGTTTTGATTTACTGTCTTGCGATTGAAGCTTTTGTTGCTGTATTTGTGATTGTTGCTGAGATTGTAGTTGCTGAGGTGGCGTATATCGTCCTCTTTTATATGGATTTGACTCACTGAGTATTGCAGCTGTTTGGCCCGGAACTGACGGTTGACCAGTCAAATTAGATTGTCCATCTTGAAACTTAGAGCTGATGCTCTTTGCTATAACGTCACGAAAATTGACGCCTACTGCCTTACCGACAAGAGAATTCGTGGGACTACTTGTTCCTGAGAAAGCTGGACTTGCGCGTTCTATAAGACCAGGGCTCGTTGCAGTACTAGAAACCGCTGCGAAACCTTGGGCAAATGCAGTTGATGATGGTTCTCCATTATTTTTGCTCGAACCTGGTGTGCCTGCTGGCTTGTAGGACGGAATCTTCAATATAGCTCTACCTTGAGCACTGTCACTTGCTTCTTCTTCAATACTTGGATTGAAATCATTATTCGTCATGGGTAGTTTTTGCTGTTGAGCTTGCTGCGACACTTGCGATGACTGGTGAAATTGATGAATCAGCTGTTGTTGATTTTGATCTCCATTAATATTGTTATGTATTCTCTTGTCTTCACTCATAAGCCGTTTCATAGCTTCAGGTATTTTGTAGTCTTGAGACTCCAAATCTATTCATGCACCAAAAAAAATAATAACACAGTTAATTTCAGGAGTTTTGAACAACCAGGCTTAGCAAATCCACTTAAACTGGTTTTTATGGATTTTCAAAGGCTTACAGCAGCTGATTACAGTTATTTTCAATTAAAGTGACCTGATTTTGTTTTTAGATTCGATAAAAATAGTATATTGTGAATATTTACCTTTGAATGGAGCCGCTGCCGCTAGCATTTTTTGAATGTATGGGCCGATGTTGGGATGCTCGAAACCTGGCCATTCCGTACCTGATTCCTGTCCACGTTGAAGCAGAGTTCTTAGCGATTCTCCACTTCCTGATTCTAAAGCGGAAAATCTTACGAGATCCTCTAGTGAAAGTAAAGGTTTCAGCAGAGCTTTCTCTACTTCCTTTTCTTCTTCAGCACCGGAGAGTTCTTTATCATCCGTCTGTAGAAAAGTTAATTTTTTCTTTCATTATTCTCTACGAAATAGTTATTATATCAATAAAGAATACATTAATTTATAAGATGCTCTCGACTACCATGAATTGATAACTAATTGTTTCAAATTTATTTTTTAAAATTGTATTGCCATGTAACAAGTGATCATTTGATGTATAAATGTAAAGATAGTATGTAATGTTAAAATTTATATATCGAATTTTTCAGCTGAACGCATAATTCAAGCGTCATGCAGGTACATGAGAAAAAAAATTTGCTAATATTTTAGGCCTTTGCGAAAATATTTAAAAATATCAAATATTTAATGCAGTTATTAATCATATATTAAACTTCCAGTTGATTTCATAATTGAATACAATAACTGATACAAAGTTGAAAATGGATACTTCTAATTAATACTAATAATTCATCTGCTCATTAAAAAACGAAGGAAAATTTTATGACCCTAAAAATTAGAAATATTCTAAAGGCTATAATTTGGTGAGAAGCGACGTATCGAAAAAAAATAAAGTTTTTTTTTTACGGTATTATTAGTTATTTTAATGTCAAGGTTTACTCTGAAATGTTACAGGTTAATAAAGAAGCGAGAAAAAACATCTCTAACGTTCAATTTTCATCTTTAGATTACTTTACTTAAGGGCATTTACAACACGACCTCCCCTCCCCACACTTTTTAAAAATATTCATTAATCGTATTTTGATTTTTAAAAATAAATATTTTAAAAAATCCTTTCTTTACCAATAAAACTTACCTTAAAAAATGAAATATAATTTATGCATGAATCCAAGCATTACTTGACATCATTTAATATATCATCAAATTTATTTACTACGTTAATGAGAAGAAATAAATTAATTGATTTTTTAAAAAAATATTTAAAAATTACTTTGTCAATTATTGACGAAAGAAATTATAAATAAAAGTTATTGCAACTAAATAAAGAGTCGATGAACCTGAGCTCAGCAGTAAACATAAAACAATAAACATATATATTGTCTTTGTGAATGCTTTCCCAAAACTTACCTCAGTTTTCACAACTTTTCGGGTATCAAGTAGCCGAGTGTTAAACTACAAATATTGACAATGATATTAAAAAGTCAAAGATAGCCCATGCAAAAATAGGAAAACTACTGTGCAACAAAATCATCTCGAATGATACCGTAGATAAAATTGATGTCGATTACTTATACGTAATTGAAATTTATTAAAATTTTTTTTTATCATGCGGATGCGGAGTCTACACGGACTTATTGATTGTCATGCCAGAGGTTTGTTTTGGGGAAGCTCCATTCTTTTCTTCTAACTAAAACTGTATCGGAGATTTGAAGAAAAGTGAAATTACTGAAAACGGCTCGCGTTTGAGGTGCGGAATTGATATTGATTTTATTGGAAAGATAAATCTGTTAAACTGAAAATATTTTACATACTACTGTCCCTTAAAAAACTGACTAATGCAAAGACCAACGTTTCTAATTCTTGATAAGTTTGAATGAAAGTATCAGTTATAGAGATATGTAATTATTTAGATGTCAATTATTTTCTGAGATATCGTATTTCGAGAGGTAGCATAATAGATTTGTCTATAATTTAATTGTTTTCATCCCCAAAACCTACCTCATCCATTGGCGAGGACGGAGTAATTGCGGAGGCATTTTGGGTCGTATTTGGTGTAGATGGTGTTGTTGCTGTTGTTGTAGTTATTGTTGTTGTTGTTAATATGGTAGTTGTATTGGTTGATGCTGAAACACCAGACTCGTGGGTGTGTGAGTGGGTGCTAGTCAGAGACGCATCTCTTTCACGTTCCATTGCAAGCTTGTAGACCTTATTACGTAGGGTGCTTCTAGGTATTCCATAGATCACGGCTGCCCTTCTTGTTCCAAGTTTTCCACTTTGGATATCCCTAAGTGCAGCTTGTAACTCTTCTTCTGTATAAGTTCTTCTTCCACTACCTACCACCGGCACACCGCCAACTCCAACTGGACCTGTCAATCTCGGCTTGGCGCGGAAAGATGAACTGTTTAATAAAAAAATTATTCAAGTTTTAGTTTTTGAATATACTTTCAATTTTTATGTAGAAACAAGTCATCGATTTTATTTAAATTTTTAAACCTTTCATCACTTGCACAGTAAAAAATTTCTTGGCGCGAAAAAATTTTTATTCGTGTCAAGAAATTTTTTTTATTCTGTGTAAAAAAATTCAAAATTAATGGAAATTTTATTCGTAAAAAGTGGAAAAGTTTATTTTAAATAATAACATTTTAATCGAAGTTTATTTCGGTGACACATCTTTTAATAATTGTTTCAACAATTTAAATTATATATAAAGAAACGTGTAATGGGAGTATCAAAGAATTTTTTTTTTTTTTTTTTTTTTTTTTTAAATAAACGGCGATAAGATTAAGTGTAAATGAACCCTGGGCTAACTTCAAAATCTCCTTGTCCTTCGTTCGTGATACAATGCAAGTTCATTGTTCTGTAAAGCTTACTGCACATTGGTTGACTCTCAATTTATACTGATAAAAGAATATATTCAGTTTGGTAAACTTTGTATTTGGTTGGTGATATCAAGGCATCCACCCATGATCAATTGCTGAGTGAATGAACTTGAGAATCTGTTTTGCTAAACGTTTATTTTATTTATTTTTATATTATTCACTTTTTATAAAACGTAGAGCAAACGATGGGGGAGTTGAACCGACCGAATGAGTCTTTAACAAATTTCGAGGTGAAAGACATTACTCTCTTGTAATCTTATCGGTTAGCGGCTATGAAGCAGCTTGAGTATTTTCTATCTTTTTCTTTTTCTTTTGCCGGTTATTGCACAACTCTTTCACTCTTTTGTTAAGTCAGGAGGTACAGATTACAGTGTAGCTAATAATAGAAGACGATAAAAAATTTTACGCGCAAAAATATCGGAATATGAAAATTGATTTTACAAAACTGATGCATTTTTTTTTCTACAAACAATTTATTGGATTTTTACCTGAACGTATTAAAAATTCAGGTCAACTTTTAATTATTCAAGTTTACAGGCTCATTACTTTTAGAAATAAACTGAAAAATTTATACACTTCCGAAATTCCATGCACTGGATTATTTGAAACACTTGAAAGTTATTTAAGACGAAGTACTAACGGAAAGTTTTATTTTTATTTGTATACAGATTGGAAAATACTTCAGATGCTTTTTTTTTTGTTAGCAAACTTAGTTAATGTTACGGCATTCTCGCAAAATGTTTTTTCCAAAAGAATCAAAAAAATGCTCGCACTTAATTTACAATTCGTTAATAATTTATTTTAAATGTCTATACATACATACATATATATATAAACTATATATGTATACAATCGGTTAAAAGATAAATTACGAAAATGCTTTCAAAGCGAAATACTAAAGGATATAAAATGTAAATCTTTAAAAACCTCTAATGAGTCAGAATATATATAACCACTTCATATGACAGTATTTCATTTAAATTATTTTTTAATCTTTTAATTATTGAGAAACATATCCCGCGTAAATTTTAAGTTTTTAATCTTGAACTCTTACAAGGGATATACTGAGCATAATTATCTTCTACTTTTTTACTCCCAGCATTACCTATTAACTAGCGATAATTTGTTCTTAAAGTTAGAAGCAAAGCGGACTAAGAAGAATTCTTTACTTTTGTTGAATATAAAAAAAAAAAATTAAATAATTTATTATAAAAATCTTCAGCTAAATCGACGATAACAAGGGTCATTAGGACAGAGTAGGCCACCAGGACACTTGTCTTGGTATACTTCAATTTTCAAGACTTTAATATCGATGGTTTGCTTTTTTTATATATTATCTAAAAAAAAAAATATGATCTGACTTACGCAAATATGCTTTTAGGATCCAACCCTGTCGGCATTCTCAGAGGTATTTTTTGTTGTTCTAACACAGATATATTATTTTCCTGAAATAAAATTTTTAATTATATGCATAATTTTATAGATCATTTCAATATAAATATGACATCAATTAAACCCATTTAAATTTTATCTAACAAACCTGAGAACTTTTCGGTTTCGCTGAGAGATCGAGTGGTTGATCGGATAACTGGCCGGTTTCTTGAAGTGACTGTACAACCATAAGGGGTGTTTCTCTAGGTGGTAGACACCACTGTGGCAATAAGGTCGGGTATGTTCCGCTGAGTGCAGCTGCAACCACGGAGGCTGCCATCGGGTCGACTTGCACAGACATGGGTGACTCTGCAGATCTCGAACTACCGCTGCTTTCGCTTTGAGGACTCTATTAATAATTAATAAGTATACATGTTTTGAATTTTAAAAAATAAATTTGAATTAGGCAAACGCTGTTTACTGTTTAAAGGTAAAAAATTCACGACTCACAAGAGGTGGTTGGTCTTCGTGAAGTAATTTTCCATCGAGACACAAACAACACTTATCTAGAGGTTTCCAGTCCTCTGGTGGTGGACTTGTATGCCGATGGAAAAGTAATGGAGGACAACCTATAGATGTTTGTTGTTCTTCTGTACTTTCTGCTGTTGTTACTAATTTGTTTATTTCTGAATCTGTGACGCTTCTGATTGTTTCTCCACAGTTCACCTGTAGCGGTAATTCCTGTAGCTCTTCTTCTTTCTTTACCCGCAATAGACACGGTGTTACTTGTATTTGATTCGATAAACTTTCCGTCTGTTCCTATAAACGAAAAATTAACTCTGCTCTATTTTTGCTCAAATATCATCAATTTTATTTGTCTTATTGACTCTCACAGTTTACAGATTACATTTTATTTAGAATTATATTGAAACTCGTTGTTAAAAAATTTACGATTCATTCGACATTAAAAAAAGTTTTGGATCTTCTAGAGTTTTTGTAAGATTTATCTGTCTTCTGTACTTTTTTCTAAATGTGTACTTTATTTGAGTACTTTTTTTTCTTTTATACATACTATCCACTTTATACATATGAATGAGCTTGTATACTCACTTAGAGCCACTAGCATCATCAAATAAAATGAAATGAATAAAAAAGACAAATAAACAATACAATAAAAAAATTTTCCAAACATTATATTTTGGAATTTTTTTTTCTCCGTCATTAATAATTTTATTATCAATCATTTTCTAATATTTTTTAAAATTACGGTTTATTTTTTTCATTTGTATATTTAAGATTTTTTTTCTCTATGTCTGAGGAGCGCACTTTTGCAAACTTTAAGTGCGAAGCGTTAAGTGTACCCTAATAGTTGGGTCAGAGAGAATGTGATTCGGGTCTTTCGGTTCGTGTTTTATTTCGTGCCGCACTATATTTTCACATTACCTACATCCATACAAGGAATTACGATGTGTGAATCCAGTTGAGACAGACTCATTTCTGATCGATAGTGCGGCAAAAAAATAATGATGTGATTTAAATATGCAAATTTAAATAATTTATCAAGGAAAATAATACTTTTTTTATAGATTCCAGTTTTTTAACTTCCTGCTAAGAAAATTTAAAATTTTCAAAAAAAGGAAAGTTATTGGTTTCGGTCCGACTTTCGGAAACTGAATTTTCAACAGATCTTGACGTTTTGAAAATAGCGGGAAGTCTTAGGGTAGGCCCGCAGGGTCAGGTGGTTTTCAAATTTTTTTTATTGGAAATAAGGAAGAAGGATCCGCATCTCGTGAAAAAATTTTTATAGGTTTCAGTTTAAATTTTTACAAAAAAAATTTTTAAAACTTACCTTCGTTTCTTTCGTATCTGTAGGCTCGTCTTTTGCACCCTTGTTGTTTTCTCGTAAAGGACTGACAGGCGTTTTGACCTTTTCGTCTTCGAGATTGAGTTTTATGTCCACACTCTCTGAATCGTTCTCGTTGTTTTTCTTCCCGTTGCTTTCGTCGTCTAATCGTTGATTTGAATGCTGTTTTAAACTGACAAGAACTTCTCCATGTTGCAAAGACTCTGGGAAAATACCGTTTTTGTCTACTGCCGCTTCGACCTTGACCTTTATGTCTTCGGATTTTGAACAAAGCTGATGTTCGTCGTTCTTGTGATCGGTCAGTTGTTGCTTTGTAACTATTGATTCTGGTGTCGTCGTTGCCGTTGGGCTTGGGCCTAATGATGTTCGATGATGGCTCACCTGGTTCAAACTCCCAGTACTTGAGTCGCCAACGGTTGAAAACGTCGGATAGAGCCGATGATGTGGCTGCGTAGCTGATTCGCTCCGAGTGCTGCTGTACAGGGTATCCTGATACTGCTTCCATCTCCTACGGCCCATCAACTCTTCTGCTACTCGTTCCAGACCTGTGATATCACCGGAACTACATCAAATAATCATAAGCACACTATCTGCTTACTTAAAGTTTCATTATGTCAAATTTTTGTTTATCTTTATGGAATAGAATTTATTACTTGGGACAAAAGCAAGGTAAAAATGTCTTCAGGTTCGAAAGAGAGTATTAGACTTTAGTTTTATAAAATTCGATATAATTAATTACACAGAAAAAAGAAGGATTTCTTGGAGCAATAAATATTATTTATTATTAGGGACAAGATTTTTGCCTTAATTTTGAAATGAATGATTAAAATATTTGATATTACGACGAAAATATTGGTTTTATCAGAAAAGTTTTCAAACAAAAGTTGTAGGAAATTTAATTTTCTAAAAAAAATATCTCTTATGATTTTTTCAAACGACCAATATTTTCACCGTAATTCCAAAATTAAGATTGATAATAAATACTTCAAATTTTTGATAATTACCAAAATCTTAATTTTGTAATTACGGCTTTCTTATTAGTCCTATGAAAAAATTATAAGAGACATTTTTTTTTTTAAATTAAATTTCGAACAACTTTTGCTTAAAAAATTTTTTTATACGACCAATATTTTTGCCATAATATCAAAAATTGGACTCAATTAATTAATAATTATTATTTTTAAATTAAAGCAAAAATCCTAGCCCTACTTATTACCAATCATATTGAGTTAAAGTAATCTTCGTTGATCATATGAATAGGACATCCAACTAGTACACAGCATCTAATAATTACTATACTGCTCTGCTAAGTACAGAAGCGGTATTCCTATGTTACCACTTCTGTGCTTAACACGGCAGTATAGTTTGTAATTTCTAAAAAGCGTCGGTAGAAGTGAACCAACATAGAGATAGCGTACAAGAATATATCACTTCAGCAATCTTTTTCCAAGACATCAGATTGACAGACAGAACTAGTACAGGGTGTATGTGCACAGAAAAAAAGGATTTCTTGGCGCTAAAAATTTTTGCCCGACTAAACTAAGAAAATAAAAACTAATAGTATGTATCAATACGCTTCTTTGGAAACTTCATCAACTATTACGGTTACAAGACTACTTGATATTTCTTAGAATGTAAAAATGTTAATCAAAAATCGGGGAAAAAAAGCCATATAAAATATTTCATATTTTTATTATTGAATATTTTTTTTTATATTTTTTTCTATCGCATCGCGGATGTCGGCTTTAATAATACTAATTTGAATTAATTTTTTATTATCTGACACTACACTTATGACTGTTTAATTTTATGTATGACAATTAAAAGGATATACCTACATATATATATATATCTGCATAAACACGCATGCTAATAACCGATTTTAAAAAATTCTCACCTAAATTTTTTTCATCGATAAAAAAAATAATGTTTGTTACGAGTTAATAAAACTCTGTTGAAGTTTTACATTTTTAAAATCCGTCACGAATACACTACACTCAATGTATCTTTTGTTTATATTATTTAAAGCGTAACACTGTATTTGTAAGATTTTGTTTCGCTTGCTAGACAAATTAACAAGTGAATTTTAAGGGTTTTCACATTTGTGACGATAAAGCGTATGGTCGATTAGACCAGCGGAAGATGGAAACGTGTCGAGAGGAAACAGAGACTCGAGAAAGACGAGGGGAAGAAAGATAACGGCAGTGAGTGGGGATAGTCAATGTAGAAGGGATACAAGGCCGTGGAGGGATGATAGGGTGCATTTCGGGTTGACTGAAGGGGGTTGAAGATAGAGGCATTGCTGGAAAGAAGGGAGAGATTTTGTAAAGTAAAAGAAAAGCGTTTGGGCGGCGGCTTGTCCGTGGTCAAGGTACGTGGTTTTGCGCAGCACTTCCGCTCAGCCGACGCCCGTGCGTCTCAACGTTATTCGATCATTTCAATTCCTATTTTTTAAAACAGATACTAAAATTTTACATTTATTTAAATCTAAGTAAGAACAAATACCACGGAGTCAAATGCATACTAGTATACTAATTAGTTCATATATTTCTTTCTTTAATTTTTTATCATGAAATGTATCAAGTGGAAATAAAAAAAAAAATAGACATGAATACTACTAATCATTGTTTTAAAATTTAAAAATTGTTTAGCATTAGGTCTACTTCGAGTTATTAAAAAAATTTAACATACTTTCATACTTTCATATTTATGCTTTTCAATATCTCACTAATTAATGAACTAATTTAGATGGTTCAGAAAAATTAAAATCAATCATTATATTTAATAAATTCTGTGAATAAATATATGGACAGAGAATTATTATTTTTAAGCAATATTGATTAATTTAAAAATTTTTTTTTTCAATTGAACAGAATAATGAAGTAAGACTAATTTCAGAAAAAACATATTTTTTGCCCAATTAGTTTCCATGTAGCCGCACTGAAGAGATAGTGTTGAGTTTAGGGAGTTAGAGAAAAGGCATAGTCAGCCAAAAAGCATTTGGCATTCACTACTCGCAACAGGTCTCTTACTCTACACGTTTACTTTTATCTATTTTCGTAGCATCCCGTCACGTTAAAGGAAGATACATCCGTATTCTTTACAGTTTTATCACACTGAGAAAAAAAAATAACTTTTGTGAAAACAATATTTTTTCGAGTAACAAATCGATGTTAATTGCATATTCAATCAAAATTTATTTACACTACCGCAAAAAAAGATCAAAATATCTTGAAGTAAACCTGGGGTTTTTCGATTGAGAAATTTATTTTTAATGACACTTCAAATTTTGCTCCAAAAATATATAAAATTAAAAAACTTTAATATCAGTATTTTTTGAAAAGATTCGAAAGATTTTTTTCTCTCAGTGCATATCAATAAACTTCAGGAAAAAAATTAAAATGCGTAATAAAATTTTAAAAAATTCGATCGAATGTTTGTATATGATTTTTTCACAATTTAAATTGTATTTCAATAAGACAATAAAATATTGGTTAGTGATTGTTGTTCAATATCAATAAATAGTCAAATTGATGATTGTGAAAACAAACTTTTATTTATTTTTTTACGCAATAATATTTTGAATTCTATTTACCACTACGAGCATATACTATGGTATGTAGTATGGTATACAAACTGTGTCGTGTTATACAATAGATCCAACGAACAAAGTATCGAAATTATACATATTTATGTATTTTTTCTCGAAGTTTATTTTTTATTTTTTTTTAAGATCTTTGTAGTATTTGTATATATACACGGAAAGAAAATTATGGTAACAGTTACAATATATTATGGGAATGCTTCCCATACTGCATGGTAACCGGTTTTTTTTGAAATGTTGATTATAGGAACGGCACCCATATATACATTATGGTAATCATTCCTATAATTATGGGTATAATTCCCATATGGTATCGGATTAGTTCCTATGGAATTATGGTAATGGTTACTATAATATTATGGTAATCGTTACCATAATATTATGGGAATAGTTACCATAATATTATAGGAACCGTTACAATGTGGTTATAGGATTGGTTCCTATTTGCTTATGGGAACTATTCCTATGAGTATGGTAATCATTACCATGATTCTTGCACATGTGATATGGGAACTGTTACCATAATGATAGGAATTGTTCCCATACTTATGGAAACTTTCCCAGAAAGTATGGGTCTATATTCCATAATTCCAAGTAATTATTACCATAACGGTATGGGATATTTCATAAACGTACTAGGAACAGCTACTATAATTTTTTCTCCGTGTAAAAGTATTTATACACAAATTATTCTAGTTTGAAATGCTGTGGTGTCATAGAAACACCGGACTTGGCCACAAAGTAGACCTTAAAACAATGTTTCAAAAATTCTTAATCCATAGTAATTTTTGATACATATTTTAGTTCCATTAGATTGCCAACATACCCCTTTTTACTGTGACACAATATCATTTCAAAGAAGAATAATTTTTATGAGTGCATTGATAGATAGAAAATTTTGACAAAAAAATAACTTATTTTTTGTGTACTTGATTCCAAATAAAATAAGATCAGTATCTTATTTTACTGATATATACT
This sequence comes from Microplitis demolitor, assembly GCF_026212275.2. Lineage (NCBI taxonomy): Eukaryota > Metazoa > Arthropoda > Insecta > Hymenoptera > Braconidae > Microplitis > Microplitis demolitor. The sequence continues at coordinate 2,026,495 of NC_068554.1, read as the reverse complement.
TACCGACTACGAAAACCATATTCTTTGTCCATCGCAGCAACTCTCTTCGAATATGTCTGCGTTCCTGTATGCAGCGAGCATAGGGACAATCCGCCATTTTCAAAATCACATCTTAGAGTATAGGTATGGCCCCTGTGCGGGATGCGCATGCAACCAATATTTTATTGTATCCGTCTTGAAATTAATCGAAGTATTACTTTTCTGTTTCTCTCTTTTTCTATTTTCTATAATCAGTAACCTACGTAACGATGTTACTTTTATATTTTCATTTGTTTTTGTATTGAGAAGAAAAGTCTAATCACGACCGTGATTTTCTAAAATGTCTGTCTTTCGATCTGGTCACAGATTTCAATTTTGCTGACCGAGTTGAGAGATTTATAATCGGCCAGTGGTGGCGCGGGAGGAGAAAGTGACAGATATTTTTGAGGTTCATTAATGGTATATAAATGCGTTAAAGATAATATCTTTTATGAATGTGTGTGTTGATGCTTTCAACTATATTAGTTACTTTCTCACTCCCGCGCGCAACTCGCTTGTACATTTGATAACGTGAGTCGATTTTCCAACAGTTTTTAAGCAACCTTTTCTTCTTCGTCGTCGCCTTATTACTTGCAACTTGGATCTCTTTCCTGCCGTAGCTGCTGTTGCCAGATCTGGCTCTTTTAAAAATTATTTTTCTGTCTTATACTTTCTTTTTTTGCCCTGCAATTGTACGATTGCATCGATAGTATCTAGTGATATTGAAAGATTCCTGTTTTACCTGAAATTAAAAAATTAATACTGTGATATAGAGTTTATATATATATATATATATATATATGTTAATAAATTTGTACAAATGATAAGAAAGGAAAATCTAATTTTAAGTTACAAATTATCTTATTTAAAAAAAAAAATCAACTGATAATCGACTGAGTGTTAACGAGGTCCAAAAATTTCTGCGGTAGTCACAACATATTTTTAAATAATTAATCAATTTTAATGAAACTTACAACAATCCAAAAGGTTCATTTTATATTATTATCTTAATAACTTAAGAACTATTAGATTGATAAATTTTTGAATTAAGATAACTTTTAGTTCAATACGCACAGATGCACAGACACACATAATAAAGCCTCTTATTTATCATACTTGGAATTTGAAATTCTTAGCAAAACGAATGTTAATTGATGAAAAAATTATGATCTCGGTTATAAACTGGGTATAACTCTTGAGCAGTAGAGATTGACAAGGAAACAGTGTTAGACATCTATATATTTATGTGTAGCACACATGTTAGTAAACTTTCAAAATAGTTTAAAATAATTCCTGTTTTCAAAATGTGAGCATCAATACTTTTCTTTTCATGAAAATTTTTTTCAATAGAAAGATGAGAATTCAAAGTATAAATTTGAGTACATGCTAAGATGAGATAAAAATAAAAAAAAATTAATAAATAAATGAGTTTTACAGACGACGAAAATGGTAAAAACTTGTATGGGCGTTTTCGTAGACAGAATTACCAGAAGAAAAGAGAAGAACGCGTCTAATATGTAACAAGAGAAAAAGAATTGGCGATCAATAGGTAATAGCTAGGTGGTAAACGTTCTTCCATCCATCTCTGTTACCCATGGTCTTCTCCTTTGTCCTTTCTACCTGCGCAATTTTTTCGTTCTATACCCATCCGCGAGACACCGCCACATCTGTGGCGATAAACGACCCCATGGTGCTAAGTTACCTTTCATTTCGTATTCGTACCTACACCTCATTAATGTTTTTTCTGTTCACTGTTTATTCAACATGTAAATAAGTGAATTAAATATTAATTGATATTTTTAGCCTCAATAAAAATGATATCTTAAATTGACATCAAATCTTAAATAACGTGCTCATACAAATGAGTTTTCATTCTGAAATTTCATTTTTGTTTGAAAATAATGACAAGTTTCAGAGGCAGCCTTTACGGTAAAATTATTTTGTTCATATTTATTTATAATTCATACAATCACAAGAACTCTTTCAGTTAAATTTTAACAGCGACCCTAAATTTCTAAGATTCCTATAAAAAGTTGTTTTTATAGGAATCCCCGATAATCCTTCCAAAGGTTAAGCTAAGAAGACATGTAGGAAGATATCAAATTGCCACAAGATCATCTTTATGCACATGTCTTGTTTCTAGTCTGTGCTCTTTCACACTACCGCTTACTTCCTCATACTCAAGTTATACTTCACAGAGTTTGGTATTTTTCATTATGATACTTTAAAAAACTACAGAAGGTGAGACTGTAATTAACAATGACTGTTCCTGAGAGTAAATATGAGTGCACTGTTCTCTCACTTAGTTTAAAGTAGAGAGAGCAGAATTAGCAATCTTTACAGCATTCTGAAATACTGATACTCGTTGGTCCATTTGGACTTAAAACTATTGACAGTCGGACTTTGTAATACAATGAGATACGTGAAAGATAAAATTTTGCAAAACAATGTAATGTTGTTATATAAACATAAATAATCAAAATTAATTCGCTCAATTCTTGTAACAGTTTAAAGCGACTAGCCAATTATAATATGTATATGTATCAACTATCTTGAAACTGCAATTAATAAAATTAAAAATAAATAATTTAATAATATTGTTTCCACATTAATTTTAACCTATGCCATGTATTTTTGCAGATTGATATTTTGTTGAGGATTTTTACTAGTAATTGACTTTTTGAATACTTGATTGTCATTAAGTATCCAAAATTAGGTTTTTTCTGGGTTTAAGTTATGATATCAATATGTACAATATTAGTACCCTAATTTTTGTTTTTGACTTCCAGTATCCAAAATTAGGTTTTTTATGGGTTTAAGTTATGAAATCAATATGTACAATATTAGTACTCTAATTTTTGTTTTTGACTTCCAGTATCCAAAATTAGGTTTTTTATGGGTTTAAGTTATGATATCAATATGTACAATATTAGTACTCTAATTTTCGTTTTTGACTTCACTATCAAAAATAAATTATATTCTTTTACATTGAGTGCTACGAATGACGTATAGGTTAATAGTGTTGCCAGGAATATACCTATACTCACTCATCAGTAAGGCTGATGTTGACGTATCCTATCTTATACTGTATACCCTACTAATACGATCCGATCCGAAACACTGTATCGGACTTCAGTGTGTTAGCCGGGTGGTAAATAGAGGTAAATAGCAGCATATCACTATGTATGCACCTAAATGGTTTGAAATAGTGTATTCTATAATGCTCAAATAACATCTTAATACAAAAAAAAAATTCATACAAATATTTTAATAAAAAAAAATAAAGCTGAAAAAATCTACTCTTAGGTGTTTTTTAAAAATTTAGCTTAAAAATTGATTTTGCATCATATTAATCGTTTGTATTAAAGTATTTTTAAATTGCTCCTAATTTTACTTTGTTAGCCATAATTTGATAAAGAAAATTTTGAAGAATTGAGTAAACGGTGTGGGAAATTTCGGCAAAAGTTGACAGCCGGTATCGGTCGCTGTATTAATTGATTTTTTCAATTTATACGCAAAAATTTGCTAAGAGAAGTGTATCGATAACGCGTATGATTTCTGTTAGAAATAGCGTTCTAGTTGCGAAATTAGTCATATTCTACATTTATAGACAACGTAACAGGTCGTTACATATATTCACATGCTTCATAATATTAGTTTTACCTAAATAATAATTTTTAGTAGTGTAGGATAAATATTGGCGTCGGTCCAACTCACTTTAGAAAGTTTCGCAGTCAATTTGAGTGTTATGAATGAAGCGGGGTATGCCAGGGTTATTCACTAACGATTCCACTGAACATCCAAAATGAAATCTAATACTCACAGTGTGCTGAAGTGAGTTACTTTAAATATGATTTAGTACCGAATTAGGGTTTAAATTTATACATAGTTAATAATAAAATTGACAACAATTAATTTTCTAACGATTAAATTAAATTAATCTGACTCAACACGTGGCTGTAGTGTAGCCAACATAAATACTGGTTTACACGGAGGAAAATGGACGTAAAAATGTATGAATTTTTATTATGCTAAAAAAAAACTAACTCGTAGTTCATCTGGAATACATATAATAGAACATTTGAGCAAGAAAATTTTTTTAAATACTTCAGGTGTAACTAGTACACTGAAAAATTTCCAACAAATTTTACTATGGGTGCATTGTAACCCCGGACCATAAGAAAACTGTTACAAAATTTACAAGCGTCCCATAGTAAATGTATGCGCATAGGTCCCAATCGTGTCGTCTGCGCATAGTAAAATTTGTAGGAAATTTTTCACAGTGTAGTTAGTTGTGAATTTGAGTTGACTGAAAAAACAGTTTATTTCATTCGAATAAATAAATTTTGTTTGAAATTATTGAAAAGTATTTATTTGATACTAATAAACTTTGTTTGGTTTAAATAAATATTTAATTAAATCAAATACTTTCGTCTATTTGACTAAACATAATTTATTTAATTCAAATAAATACTCGTTCATTTGGCGCTACAGTCGCCGCCCAAATAAAGATTTGTTAACCATAAACAAATTTTTGTTTCATGAAAATAAATGCTTCAAATAAACCATATCTTTGCTGAAATAAGTGAATTTATTTGTCTCAAATAAACATTGATTGGTCCATTCAAATATGAGATTTATTTGCATGAAACAAATCTTATTTCGTTCAAATAAATTGTTCTCTGTGTGAGGGACACAGATAAATTAAAGATAAAACTAAACATAGAAGCCTCTCAAGAGGTAGAGGGATAAACGACGTTCTCTCACGGTTTTATGTCCACCATATATGTAACTAATATTATGCGGAGGATCCTTCAAGCCAACACGACGGAAATCAAGTCCTAATGTCCATTGGGCACGAAGTTCTGATGATTGCAGATTTGGTTCAATGTACATAAATATATATAAGATCGTATTGTAACGATTTATTATTGACCTCCATCCTCGGGAAACGTTAATATCGAGTTAAATCAGTGCATGTTTCCATACAAAAAACATTTAAATAATCATTGATCGGAATAATAACCCAACTTTTATAATGAACAAGACAAAGACAAAAAATATACATTGAAATAAAGAGATGAGATATCAAACGATCTACATTATGTCACAAGTATATTAATATATGTAGAATCATTAGTAAAAAAAAAGATTTTATAGAGATTAACTTATAATTAATTTTTTTTTTTAATTGAAAATATTTTTATAGAAAAGACTTAAATAAGCTGATATTTACTCACAATATGAGATTTTATTGAACACTTTTTTTTCATCTGTTATTCTATTGCTCATGGGCAAATCTTACAAAACTGTAAAAATATAAGAAAACTCAAAGTACTGAGAACATCGCATTTAAGATATTATTACAGAATGATTCGAATAAAATAAACGTGTATAAAAATCTTTCAAATTAAAAATGCAATTATAAAAATGCGTCGAGGTCTTTTGTCGTAAAACAAGTATAGAAGTAACTGGCAGGCGTACCCCGACCCTCTACCGTGTTCGCACTCTTCTTTTCTCGTTCTCTTTCTTTAACCCCTACTGACGAGACTTTAAAAAGCGACGAAAACTACTGGCGTGGATCACACTTATCTCTATTGAGCACCCTCTACACAAGTCTATGGCTGACTGCAACACGAAAAAAAAAAAAAAAAAATTGCTATCGATCTCATACTTCTCCTCCCTTGAGTCTCAATTATCAAACATTTCAAAATATGGGAACCTCATGGAGGTGGGGAACAGTATGCTTGAACTGAAAGTATGAAAAATCTCTAGAACGAAACACGAGTCTGAGATATTGACGATTAATCAAAGAAAAAATGAATTTTTGTGTTAGACAGTTACAAAATTAAGAAATTTACATCTGAAAAGTATTTTTATACTTTATTCATCAGCTTACAGACAGAAAAAGTTATTTTGGTCGTATTAAGCAATTAAATTTTTGAAAAATCTAGAAAACGCTAATATAAGCTACTCCCCAAATTTCTCGTTTTTATCGGAGATATAAAAAACGATTAAATTTTTACATTTTTGAGGTCAAAAGTAAATTGACAACACTTTTTTCGTCAGGGTCCAAAAGCTTGAATTCATATGCAAAACCTTTGACAACAGATCCAACCCAACTCGTTTATGATGTATGCCCCAAAAACGAATTAGTGAAGATTTAGCAGTGAAATCTCACTCATTACCAGTGAAAAGTATACCACTATTTGAATTAGTATACTCCATAATTAGTAAATAATGAATAGTCACTATTTTCACTGTTTAAAACTTAAGAAAGTATATGTTAATGAAATCTTAGTTAGAATAGCATTTGAATGTCAATGATTGTTTTGGTATTAATGAACCTTACACTGTGAAAAAATCCCATTAAATTTTACTATGGGTGTATTGTAACCCCGGACCATAAGAAAACTGGTACAAAATTTACAAGTATCCCATAGTAATCGGTATGCGCAGACGACACAATTGGGACCCATGCGCATACCGTTTACTATGGGACACTTGTAAATTTTGTATCAGTTTTCTTATGGTCCGGGGTTACAATGCACCCATAGTAAAATTTAATGGAAATTTTTCACAGTGTACTCGCTTTTAATAGTCGGACTAATATACGTCCTGTAATTCGAGCCTATTATTTCGCCAGGATTTCCAAAATAATTTTCAATCTACTTATAAATTTAATCCGGTTTAGGTCTACCGCATTGGAGAGGTTGCCCCTAAGAAGGTCTAATGAATCTAATCTAGTTTTTTATATTTTCCTTATGGTCATTGTGTACACATGTGTCATGCACAGGGAAATGCAGTATAGTATAAAAACAGTGATATTTAAAAAATCAGGGGTGATAGGCAGACAAATATTGTGAAACACCAATGAATCATACTACTTAAATTACTATGATATCATTATTATGACTTAATCGAATAAATTTGATTGATTTTAAATAAATTATTTTTTTCAAGTGTAATTTAAGGATATTAATCTATATTGAATAAATATGAGCGTATACAATAGATTATTATCTATAAATATATGTTTACATGTCACAAACCGGAATTGAAACATTGCTAATTTCGAATTAATCATTTCATATTAATATGAAATTAATTATTCACATTTGTTTCTGTTTTTACTCCATATAAAAAAAGTAATCATTTCAATTTTTCTTTTTAAAATTTAATTTATTTACTTTTTTTAAACCGGTAAATAAAAAAAAAAACAGAAAATGCAAATTAAGTAAGCTTTTTCCGATTGCAATAAATGCGAATTCTATAAAAACATGAATATTTTCATAATCCTTAAAATTGAGGTCGAACCGAATTTTCTACTCTAACCTACTGAAATGCCGGGTGAATACAGCTTTCTAAAGCAGCTAGTAGAGCAAGATATACGAATGTAAGATGATCATTATGGGCTTAGAAATATTTTATTATATCATAGTGTGTTTTTTCAGTAGTTCCTAAAATAGCGTTATATGAAATTATCGGGCGCAAATTATACAACAGATAAAGAATACAAAGTATTCATTTATTTACTAATGATTTCAAGCAAATACTAAAAAACGGCTTGAAATTGGGTGATTTTTCCTATAAAAAATATAGCGTTTTGATAGCATTTTCAACACTGGAACCGAAATGTGTCGATTTACAAAAAAATTCAGAAAGTCATTGTTTTCATTCCGATTTTTCAAAATTGAGTTTTCATCAGATGTCAACATTTGAAGGTCCTATGGAAAACTATTCGAAATATTTTCAGAGTAATATCCGAGTGTACACTCTAAAACTAAGTGTGTTAAGTGTATTATTGTAATGCACGTTAAATACTTTTCATGGTTAAGGCCATAAGCAAAATTAGTTTTTCTTAGTCTTTTAAAACTCATTATACAGTGTCCGCAAATACTCGCGTACCTGAAGATCGTTTTGTGCATAAAGAAAATAAAAAACAAAATGAAAAGTAGAAAATTTACTGGATTTAGATTTCTGGAATGTTTTACACGTTAACCGAAAATTGCAGCCAGCTCAAATTACCCCTAAAATCTTCTTTAAGCAGTAGAATAACTGATGGGGGTTCAATGTTATTCGGCAAGAGTGTTAATTTCGACTGTACCTTTGGTTTTAGTGTGTGTATGAACCTTTTATAGCTCGTTAACTAATCATCTGATCAAAATAGTTCTTGCGGAAATCGAAAAAGCTTTTCGGCCGTCAACTTTCCTGTTAATTTCAAATCATTCGATCGAATAGACATCAGATAAGTAAGAAATAAAACAAAATTTTTTTTTTTAAGTAATTAGACTGCCTAAAATCAGAGGTAATGTTTGTTAGAACACTAAATAAAATTTATAGCAATTATCATCATATTGTTATACTTGAAAAAATAACGTCAAATTTAATTTATGTAGGATACAGTACAATGTCAATTGAGATGTGACAAAAAGGAAAAACAAAGAAAACATGGAAAAAAAAATTTCTTGGCGTAAGAAATATTTTGCAATGCGAATCGAAAAACTTTTCTTAGAGCTATAAAAAATTTATTGTGCCAAGAAATTTTATTTTCTGTGCAATTAAAAAATTAAAAAAATGCATAAGTGGAAACAAACTGTTGGACGAATTTGAAACAGTAGACTGTGTAAGAATATGCGCATGCTCAACAGTGTTTTCCGGATGCGCGTTGGTCCATTCCGGTCTACTCACATTCAAGTTTGCAACGAGTAAGCATGTATGTACATTGAAGGCGCGACAGGTTTCCGCGTGCACGTGGTGCAGCAGATAACCGGTAGAGCATAACGTAAGAATTCTAACAATGAAACAGAAGACTGTCTCTCAATAGTTGCAATGTCTATTATAAAGCTACTCATGCATTTTACACAAAAGCAAAAACTCAATATCAAGCTATTTTTTAATTTTGCTAATTTTCAATTTAAATTTTTCACGCATGCTCTCAACACATTTTTAATAAAAGTGATCATCAAACTTGGAAAATTAATAATGTAGTAATTTAGTGTGCATATTGTGGCAATAAAAGAGCACGTAGAGGAAACAGATAGAAAGAGAAAAAAAAAATTCATGATATACCACAAATGGCTGACAAAGGCTTATGTGATAAGAAAATGTTGTGAGCTCGTTTGTCAGTGCCAGTTTCGAATTCACAGTAATGCAGAGATATAGTGTATTATGTTTAATAAAAAAAAAAAAAAGTAAATAAAATAAAAAAGAATAAAGAGAAAAAAACTTGGAAAGAGTGCAATTAATGGGGGGGGGGGGGTAAGTAGCGTCGTCGCAGTGACGATTTTAAAGTATACTTTCGTCCATTTTGGAGGCCAAGAGTCGCATATTTAATAATTTAATATCAATGTAAAAATTACGTCACTAATTTTTTTTTTTTTTTTTTTTTAAATAATATTTCAGATGGATTTTATTCTCTTACGCGAATGTGTTTGCGAATATGTGTGCACATATATTAAAACAGTATTTGATGTACTCCCTCATTTTTCTCCTTCCCCTCGTCACTTGATTCTTTTCCTACTCTTTACCCTCAGATTCGCCCTTGTGCTTATGAGAATATTCGTTATGACGAAACAACAACTCGAAATAAAATCTTATAGTGTATGTACAGAATGAGGACAAGCATCACTGTCGACTCACTAAACCATTGTTGCTCGTTTACAGGGAGTGCATAAAGAAATTACTCCAATATTCCATTTTAATTTTCAGTATAAATTTACTTGCGAATATTTATATTTAAGATGTAAAATGAGGATAATGTATCAGAAATATTAACGATATGATAAATTATTTTTTATCTGTATAAAAAAAAAGTTGTCACGCACCTTCAATTGGATTTGTGATTTGATAACTTGATATCAAGCTTGCCGATGATTATTTGATATATTTTGCTTTTCAATTTAGCAACACATCCATTATCTGCTAATTTATTTTCATAAACTGTCGACGAATTACAAATAAACTGAGTACTAATAAATTAAATTCACAGTGAGATACTCGGTTGAGCAGCACAATATTCAAATTTTTAAGTAACTTGAGAAACACAACCACGATTTTATTTTTTCTTTCTAAAAAGTAAAAAAGTAAAGCGAATTAAAATATTAAATATATAATTACAATTATAGGCATAAAAGATCACTGTGTCTGAGCAAGTTATTTAGCGTAATTAAACAGCGTGTTAATTAATATAAAATTAGATCATATATTGTTGCACATAATGCTATCGTTAAATTGAAAACGCGGATTTACCGCCGTCGGAAAGGAAAGCGCCAGCGCAAACTCGCAGAACAACGAAAACAAAGGGAACATCGTTGTTAGTCGTCAGCGTGCGCGGATATCATAACTATGGTTGTCTCGAGGGTTAACTTTTAGATAAAACAACCTGTTGTGAATATGCTATTGGAAAAAAATATTAAAATGTCTATTCACAGTAATTAACATTATCAGGTAATCGCAGTATCACGATTTAGTAAATTTAAAAACTGACTTTAACCGCGAACACGAGGACAATGATGACGTTTGTGAGCACTGATTGGAGTAAATGACAAGCTCACTTATATTTTATTCACTCAGTAGTTTTCTTATTTCCGATTCACCTTTCACTGTATTGAAAGTTTTTTAAATTTATTTATTTATTTAAAAATTAAATCACTTTGTCACTTGGAATTCACCCTTTACTTCCGTGCTCTCGCTTTCCACTTAGTATTCACAAATTTTCAGTCGAATGTGTTATGATTCTCTCGTCTCAAAATTCCTCTGGTAGGTTGTTTTCTATGAGGACGTATACTAAAGGAGGCCACAAAGATAGAGAAAGAGAGAGAGAGAAAGAAGAGAGAGAGAGAGGGAGAGTACTCAGGGCTCTCCTGACTGTTACGTCTAGATATGCGTTTGCGAGTTGCGTTGGGTCGCGCTGCGCTCCCGTAACTGTATCCGCGTCCGTCAGCGCAACTTTCGTGCTACAAGCGCCTCCATCTGAGCAACCCCACCACACCGACGTTTCCTCGTATCCCGCCAACCACCACCGACATGAGACTTACCACTACACACTTTAATATAACTACTCGTGCGCCCTCCGCCGTCGTTGACGTCGTACCAAACTATTCCCAATGCATTTTCGTCCTCATGCACATGCACATGCACATCCACTCCACACACTATTCAGAACATTACTACTTCCATCAATGCTTCGTGTTTTAAGTAGTAGACACCAATACTACTAATGGGCTAGCCGGATTCGTTTATACCACTTTCAGTATCCAACATACATTGTATCTTTCTTATACATACATTTCTTATGCATATATATATAGATATATATATATGTGCCGAATCAAAGATATTTTTATTGTGGTATTGGTGAATCGCAACGCAGAAATTATCAATAGATTAAATTCAATTTAAACTCCTAGCATTAAGGAAAAATTTTTTCAAGGTAAAATTAGTTAATCGTGTATTTAATGTCATGTAAATTATTAATTTTAAAAATAAAATTATTCGTTTATTATAAAAAAAACTTTTTTTTTGTTTGTTATGTTCTGTAGAATAAAAATAATAAATATTTTCCTTTGGTTAAAATATTTTTTTTGCGTGGCTTTGTGCTCTGCTTGATATCATAATGGCACCAATCCGTTGGATAGATATACTTGTATGACCATGACACTTTTAATAGAAGACAATTCGTTGCATTGTACTTTTTATATACTAATATCATTAAAAAACTCTACTTTATACTAAATTTATCCTCGGACAAAATGAAAATGTCAACTGTACTAACATTCTATCTGAATTTTTTTTTACGATGCAAGTGTTCGGTAATCTTACAACTCCAATATCAATGCGAAGCTGATTAAGTAAATAAATTACTCTGCGCAACAGCTCCACCCAACTTTGAGGTTATATCGATTTCTTCAGAGAATATTGAAATGTCTAAATTTATAAGAAGTTGTAATGACAATTTTTATGCAACTGATTCTGTTCGTCGTTATTTTTTACGGCTATAGTGGCCTAACCCGAAATTTTATCATCCCAAGGTCGATAAAATGAATAACTTCTAATAGTTGCCGGTGACAAAACAAAAGCCTTTGACGTAGTGAACTTTTGAAGTTTTGATCACGATACAATGATAAAAACATCACTTCTTACCATATATATTTATACATGTGTGGATAAATGAGAAACTAAGGCAGAATGAAAAAAACTGTTGTAACTGTATACAAACAAAAGAATTGAAATTATTGAAAAGAATTCGAATTTCATTACTTTTAATTCTTTTTACTGAATATTTTTAAACAGGGATGACTTTCCGGGTCATAATTCCTAGCCTAGATCTAGCCTCATCGAACCCAAGTGAGCCTCAATCTAGCCTCACTGAGTAACAAAAGCATTTCGAGTCTCAAATGATGTTCAAAAAGCCTCATTAAGCCGCAAAAAATAGTAATCGAATTTAAATTACATAGTCGAGCCTACACTGTGGAAAATTTCCTACAAATTTTACTATGGGTGCATTGTAACCCCGGACCATAAGGAAACTGCTAAAAAATTTCCAAGTGTCCCATAGTAAATGGCATGCGCAGATGACACTGGGACCTATGCGCATACGTTTACTATGGGACACTTGAAAATTTTGTACCAGTTTTCTTATGGTCCGGGGTTGCAATGCACCCATAGTAAAATTTAATGGAAATTTTTCACAGTGTAGGTTCATATGAGGCTCATCGAGGTTTATTGAGGATCTTTGAGCATTATTTGAGGCTCATTGAGGCTCAAAATACATTTTTTACCCAGTAAGACTGGATAGAGCAAGAAAAACTTTTCCTGATCCAAGAAATTTTTTCTCCTAAAATCTTTGTTCTCAATTTATGATACAAAAACTTGCATTTTGACAAAATAATTGCCACGTATTTGAATTATTATATTAAGTACTTAAAAAACTACTAAAACATTCTAAACACTCGCTCATTGTAAGAATCTTCTAGCAAATTTGTTTATTTTTTAATGTCATGTGAAAGGAGTAAAATGATTCGTTTTTAAATAGTTGCGTAACATAACGTTAATCCATATATAAATACATATTATATATAAATATATGTACGGATATATTTAAAATAATTGCCTCAATTTCCTAAAAAAAAAATTTTTATGACCGTGTAATGTGAAAATACACGAAGAAAATTTAAGTAATCACATGAATTTCAGCCAGATAAGTTTATATATTATTTCCAATTCGAATCGAATTTACAAGACATCAAAGATGGCAGATTACCACTTGTAAATACAAAAAATAACGAGATTAGATACCATAACTTAGTGCCTTGAAATACCCTGCGTAGCTCTCGATGCATCTTACGCAATATGTGAAAAATTAATGTCTTTCAGAAAACAGAACTCAAAGAAGTTTGCGCCATTGGCTTTGTGTGTGGCATAAAACCAATTCCCTATACTTGACATTACATTCTATGGCGGCCTTCTAAACTCTCCCCCTTATTTACTACACATCTAAGCATCAAGCCTTTCTCTTCTCGTTCGAGCGAACCAATGCCTAAGCCACGTCCCGAAAAATGTCCGCCCACGGCGATTGCGGAGGTGGATTTTCGAGGTCTTTTTATACTGTTGCAGTAATATCACGCATTCTCAAATATTATAGGTCCACCATTTTAAAAAATGTTTTCACACGGATTTTTATAATTTTTGGATTTAATCATATGAGCATGCCTTATCATCTATCACGAACAATATACATATATATACGAATTATCATCGATAATAGATATGTGGTTACAATCATTGATAATAATTTAAATGTGTAGGTAATACTCGTAGTTTGGAGCAATGAATAAAAATTAATGAAAGGTTATTAAGTTGTAACAAAAGAAAGAACAGTATGAACGTGATCCAACGACTCTATGGCGAGCTCATGGTATGATATCGTGGTGAAGTTCTGCAGCAACATTAAATTGCTGCCAGGACGTATATGAGAGAGAAAGAGTGATTGTGTGAGCGGTAGCGGAGGGAAATAGTCTTTATTGGCTATGTATGCATGTGTTTGCTTCAGGCTCGCGTGAGTTGCTCACCCGACTCGACATCCCACAATACATGTGTATGTATTCAAGTCCTAGTGCGTGTGTCGAAGCCACGTGACGTCTAAATTCAGTCAGCCATTTTGGAGCATGATTCATTTGTTTAGAATGGGTCGGATAGAAGTGGAAGGCGGAGCCTCACAAAATCTTCAGGGGCATTAGAGCGATACAGTTTATAGATTAAACAGAAAAATTATATTCATTGATATACCTATGACATTTAATACATCAAGATGATCCAGCAAATTTACTTTTTTACCGAAATCTCAATTAGCAAAAAAAAATTTTCCATATTGAGGATAAGTTTAGATGTTATCTATTCGCATATTTTTATTTCGGAGATCAATCTATCAAGGAAATATTTAATTACGACCATGAAATTATTCATTCGAAATGATAAAATTATGCAAAGTCAAAAAAGAACATGTATGTATATATAAATATATGAAAAATAAGCAATCCGAAATGCAAAGGTGACCCAAAAATGAATGATAAAAATGCTGTGGGCAAATTTACGCATATTATATTTCTGGGCATATATTATCTTATAGTACATGGATGCATAAAATATTAAAATAACACGAGAATTTAAACAAATTCATTGTCGATTTCAAACGAAATAAAAACTGTTGCTCTTATTGTCTCATATGTCTCAAGGTCGTGCTCAGTAGGTCAAGCAAATTACCGGTTATTTTTTGTTGATCTGTTAACCAGCGGGCAGGCTGAAAAGGCTTGAAAGCAAGTGGCCTGCTCGTCGCCAAAAAATTGACTTATTCTTCCTTTCGTAATTTCCAAGGAACCTCTGACTGTTTGATACTTTCATTGGTATATGCTGTGCTGCACAAGTAACGACCCCGGCATTCAACGGGTATCCAGCGTGTCGGAAAGGGAACGGACGCCGGCTGCAAAGAGGCCTTGACCGTATATCTCTGCTTATCGTATCAGCCGTGGTGCACTATATACAGCGTCACTGTGCGTCACATATACGATGCAAACATTGTTGAAAAACGAATTGCAGTTGCAATGGTGGAATGTATTCTTCATTTAATAATATTAATGATATTAATGTAAAATGCTATTGTGTTAACAACTACTGTTCACTATAAAATAAAAAATTTTAAAAACTGAGAATCAAAAATCGTCAGGGATTTCGGCTACACAGAAAAAAATAAACTATAAAAATTGAGAATGACAAATAATATAATGATAAAGTGATCAGTAAATACTATCATTCGAAATAGTAATTTTTTCATTTACGATTTAAACCTGAATAATTACAGGATAAGTAGGAAAATTTATTGTCTATGCAAAAAAAATTACTATTTGAACTTTAAAAATTGTAACTGATATTTAGAAAATAGACGACACGTATTATAAAATTTACTATTTTAATGTTAAAATTCCCCATATTGACAACCGGGTTTCGAGTTATAATTTCAAATAGTAATTTTTAGTTTTTTTTTCCGTGTAAACAAAATGTAGGCAATAATTCAAAATTTTCATTTGTAATTATAAAAGAAATTAAAAATTAAGGGGTACTCTGAATTTCTGCAAGCAGAATTATTAAAATGATGTATTATATGTTACGAAAGTTATCCATTTGCATATTAAACTTAATCGTCAAGATGAATTTTAAATATTTTCAATAATGTCTTCAGGCTGAAAAGACAGCGGGAAGTTCTGGAGCTGATCCACAAGGTCAGACAGATTGTTGCATTTTTATACCGGTAGATGTTTTGTGCGCGTGAATTTAAACGCATTATAAAAATATATATCACAATGAATTAATATGAAAATGAACATGTTTTCTTTCGTATAATAGATAATAGATTTTTAATATTTTACAGAAAAAATTGAAACTATCAAAATAAATGATAAGTTATATCTTTAATATACTGATTTGAGTCCATGTCGACTTTTTGTGTGTATAAATATACTGAAAGAATATATGACTCTTGTAAAAACAATATTTGTTCAAGCAGTAATTTTTTTTATTCAAATTATGGGAAAATGATGAATTTTTGAGATAGGTCAAAACAATATGTACCATGCGCAAAAGCCATAAAAAATAATTATCAGCTTAAGGGCCAAAGTGCCCCAGTCTTCTGTTAGAGTAAAATTTTTTAATTTTTCATATCATCCCAAACCTATATTTTGCAAAAGGTAAAATCTTCAGTATTGTTTCTCATTTTTTTTTTAAATTTTAGAAAATTCATCATTTCCATCAATTATATATGATGCAAATTTCGTTATCACGATTTTCTACTGGGTTCATCTCATCGCAATAAAAATCTAAAACTTGTATGGAGAAGATATTAAGTTAAATGTATTTTAAATTGAAGCATATTAAACATCAACACATCTGCAAAGATCATCAATTGATGTCACTCCTATATAGAAACGTTAATTGTATTTTTGTCCATGTATGAGTTGAAGCAATATTAATAGCATGCAGATTAAAAAGGCCAGCTTTTCTGAATATCCACTGTGAAAAATTTCCAACAAATTTTACTATGGGTGCATTGTAACCCTGGACCATAAGAAAACTGCTACAAAATTTACAAGTGTCCCATAGTAAACGTATGCGCATAAGTCCCAATCGTGTCGTCTGCGCATACCATTTACTATGGGACACTTGTAAATTTTGTACCAGTTTTCTTATGGTCCGGGGTTACAATGCACCCATAGTAAAATTTAATGGGAATTTTTCACAGTGTATTTTATATACCTCGAGAAGAAAGATAACTTGATAAGAAAAATATATTTTCCCTAATTTTTTTTAGAAACTATACACTGTGAAAAATTTCCAACAAATTTTACTATGGGTGCATTGCAACACCGGACCATAAGAAAACTGGCACAAAATTGACAAGTGTCCCATAGTAAACGAATGCGCATAGGTCCCAATCATGTCGTCTGCGCATACCATTTACTATGGGACACTTGTAAATTTTGTAGCAGTTTTCTTATGGTCCGGGGTTACAATGCACCCATAGTAAAATTTGTTGGAAATTTTTCAGTGTATGAAATAGCCATTTGATTAATTAGCTATTTAACATTATAAGTGGAAAAGATTAATAATAATCATAATAAATTATTTGAATTAATCATACTGATCGCGATCTCTCTTAAAATTAATCAGTGAAAAGTACTGAAAATCAGTGAATAATTCATTATCACGATATACTTGGAACTATTTATGCACGACGTGCAGTAAATATTCACTGATTGGAGTATTTTTCACTGATTATAATAGAATAGTGTATATAGAATACTGTACCCAATAATATAAAAATAATATGAATTGGAATCAAGGAATAAATATATTAATTCATCATCATGTAATTATATATTATAAGCAAAAACTGTTTCAAGAAAGAAAACTATGAGAAAATATGTTGGAGTTAGCCGGAAAAATGTTTGTATAGTACTCAAACTGTTTCTACTTGTTGCTCGTCGATCCTAGAAATTACTCTACCTACTACTATCGGTCTACGATCATTGAAAGGGGTTGAAAAACTCTGCGCGCCACAGAGCAAAGGAGACGAGGCTAAGAGTAGTACTTTTAGCGTCGTTTTTCCTGCTTTTCAATGGCACCGTGCCAACCACTCTAACGTTCATCTTGACGCCTGAAGATTAAAGCTACGAGGTATATCAAAGAAACTCATACTAAAGTCTACTCGATTTTTTGCATTACACAATTGTACCATCGGAATGTTATTGTTATTGTTGAAATTCCTCATTTGTATAAATATGGTTTATTTTTGTCGTCACATACTTTTCGGATATTTTTAAAATAATTATAATAGACGAACAAAGCACCTCATTATACCCCCCCCCCCTCCCCTCCTTACTAAATTCGTGGATGCATGATTAAGTATCAATAGCGATGATCATGATTGGCTTCTTTTCGGATCAAATCATCACAGATCTTTGTATATATAATCGAACAGACCATTTTTTCTCAGCAACGTCTAAAATTTGAAAATATTTCACACGAGTCAATCGTGCATGCAAGAAACGTTGATTGTATTGTATTCACGCTTAAAAAATTTCCAGTGATACAACACTCATGATGAACAATATTAAGTTTTATTATATCGCTGTTACTTCAGTAACAATGACGAGTTTCATCGTATTGCTCAGACGTTTGGTGACGATTATATTACATACAGCGCACTTCTTTTTACTGCAGCACATATTAGTTACTTTTCTCACACGTTTTTATGTGCTAATATACTCAATAATTGTTATTGGATGAATTGACTTTGTTAGATAGTTATTTATAGTTGGAATAAATTCTGTACTCTTTTGTATTCTCAACAGTTAAATATTGTGAAATTTTTATAATAAATTTGCTGGTATAATTTTTAATAAATTATTAACATTATTATTATATTCCTTGTGACATATTATGATTAAATTAATTTTAAAAAAAAAAATTAGTATTATGTACACGGAGAAAAAAAAAATAAAGCGATTTCTTGCTACTGAGAGAACAATTTATCTGAGTAAAATAAGATTTGCTTATGGTTAACAAATCTGTATTTGGATGGTGACTGTAGCGCCACCAATCGTAGTGTAATTTTTTTAAACTAAGATTAGTTAATTATAAACAAGTATATATTTGAATGAAATAAATGATTTTGTTCAGTAAAATTGACGAAAGCATTTGATTCAATTAAATATTTATTTCAATCAAATAAATAGGGGAAAAATGGGGCCCCAAAATTTAAGGCACCCCCTTCCCCTATAAGTGGAGAGTGGGACAAGACCTTTGGAGACAAAATGCCCTGGTGGAAATTTTCCGGACTTCTGTCTTAAAAACTCAGTTCTAGAGTTCCAAAGACTTTTTAAGACAGAAGTCCGAAAAATTTCCACCAGGGTGAGCGGACATTTATATTACATATAAGCCCTCATTTCATTAGAGGCCCATTTTTCCCCCCCTCCTTCCTCTACTCAATAATTTCAAATAAATCTAATTATTTGGCTGAAATTTATTGTTCTGTGATGAGAAACTTCCACTTACCGACTTGGTTGTGCGCATGCGAGAAAGTAGAGGGGATCCACGCATCGCATTGTCGGTTAAGAGATTTTTCGAGGTTATAATTTATTAAATATAGAGAAGAGTATAAATTTATAAAGTAAGAGATATAAATACAGATTTAGAGAAAGAGAGAGTTGTCAGTTTCGACACTTGCGTGAGGAAAAATGACTAAATTATAGTTAGTCAGAAATCATATATTGGCTCCTGACCACACATCGCTCGGAAATCAGACTTCCGCAGTCGGTAATACGAAAAGTAATTTTCAAGTTAGATATGTGGTTAATAAAATAATGATTTTTATTGACTTTTTACTCAAGAAAATTTGCGTAGTGAATTTTTTTATACTTATATATGTATATATATATATATACTATTATTGATTAATGTAATTACCAAGTCGAATTTTAAAAAAAAATCTATTGCATTATCGATTCAATATTGACTGTCAAGAAATAACTAGGTAAATAAAATGAAACAGAAATGATTAATTTTAGTAAATTTTCTGAGTGTTCAATTCCGCTTCAATTACTTCATTCTAACTTATTCTACCTTGCAGCAATAAAGATAATTTAATCGATAAATTTTTAATCTTTTTTTCTCTTAATTACATAGTTGGCATGACAATTACATTAATATAAAGATAATTAAGGAAAAATGTATAATCTAATTAAAAATATAAAAAATTATTTTCAACATGAATGACTGATGGACTGATAAAATACGATATTGTCAACAAGTTACACAGTAAAATTATAACACACATAATTACGATAAAAATAGATGATTTTTAAAAATAAATTCACCATCGGCAGATCGTTGGTTTGTTTGACGACGGATGTAATTATTTCTCATCCAAAAACATTGACCCCTCATAAACTCGTAAGTCTCCAGTGTTTCTGGGCGTGTGAATTCTCTTGCATCCTCCCTAATACAATGAGTAAATTCGGTCGTCGCCCTCTGCAATTTTTTTTTTTCATTTGCTGTCCTCGTACACTGACCTGGGTTAACTTGCCGTACAGTGTCGAGTATAAAGCCTCCAGTACTACTGACCCCCTCCCCAAATTCTCAATAAAGTGCGTCACCCCTCTCTTTTGTCTGGCGACCAGCTGCATCACAGTTCTACCGCCGAACTACCGGGTACATATATATACAACATTGAAAGTCGAAACGATCACATACTCATGCATTCTTTGATGCAGAATGTTCAACGAAAGAGAATGGGTCGAGAGCAGGGCCACGGTCACTCAAAAATAACCACGTTCTCTCTCCAATATCACTTTTTTATATTTATTTCACCTCGGTGTTCAATATTTTTTAAAAATATTCAACACCTACATGATTATCAGCAACACGATAATGAGTGTTATCAATCCGCCTGAAATGAGCTTTATCCAAAATAAATGCTTTATGACTTTCGTCGAAAAATTATGGTTACACAACAAAATCCAATGAATTCAAACTCATATGCATTTACGAAGCTACTGGCAACGATTAGTTGCTTGAAGTACTCATGAAACAAAGCAACTTCTGTGCTCTTTAAGTTTAAGCGTTTCATGACCTAGCTCTACGCAATGTATTACGTTACCCATCCAGAAATATAGTTTTCATCTACTCTGTATAAATGTGTACTGTATTTTTTAAGTATCGTAAAAAATTGTATGAGATTGACAGTATTGACAAAAAATTAGATTTAGATGATGTTTATAAAACGCATTTTTAAAAGTGTATTTATTTCTTGTGAACTTTAAATAAGGTATATATATATATATGTATATATTATATATATTATATATGTATATATATATATTACTTTGTACTTGCATTTGCGGACTTTAGAAATAAAACAACCCTCCCTATTTGCACTCGAGCGAATCAGACCATGCAAGCGCATGAAAAACGACGGCGAATAAACATCGGCAAAGAAAATGAAGTATGGAGATGCTTTCAAACTGATTTCTCTACTTTTTGATTTTTTTTGCTTTTTATCCAGCTTTTTTTATTCCTGTATAAATGTTCCACCCTTCGATGATTATTCATTACGTGCACTTCGGAAAAAAAAAAAAATTCTCGAATCAATAGCTACCTCTTTACTTAATGACTAATCATGAGACAGAAGAGGATAAACAGAGAAACAGAGCTTCTGTGTTTGCGTTCTATAATTTTTTTTATTTTTATATAGAAAAATAATAGGTAATTTAAATAATTTTATTTAAAAGTAATACACTTACCAATTTATTAAATTAATACTTTTGGTTAAATATTTTTCGCAAAATATTATTATCCAATTTTTGATGCCATGTGTCAGCCAGATAAACACTGATACGTTTTGGGCACTTCATGCACTCTGTTTACACTGCCACCGAAACTGATTATCCAATTAAAATTCATACGTTTATTTTTAATAAAAAAATTAATTTTTTTATTTTAAAATAAATAAAGTACACACCATAGTCACACAAACATTAATTGTTTAGAAACAACGTAAACTCTATTAGAAATTATATAAATTTTTTTAATTGAATATCGTTTTTATTTAAACAGCTTTAAAATTATATTATAATTCGCAAGTGTTATTTTTTAACTGGGTTTATTCATTTCGCTTATAATGTACACATGTAGGTATATACTGACCGTCTGCACGTTCTGTGCATCAAGATAACGCTCGCCGATTCACTAACCTACCTCACACACATCGAACCACGAACAAACGCGAGTGTATAGGGAAATGCAAAGCGGACTTGTCGGTGAAGAACTTGGTGTTTCTCCCCTCCCATCTTCTTCTGTGTCGTCGTGTGAGTTTCGAGTCCATGAGCATGAAAACTACATAAGATATTGCCATCTATATAAGTCAACTCTACTATAGAACAAAATTTTTTATAAATTGTAATTGTTGGCTGGTTATTATCATCGACGACATTTAAGATATATTTGTTTTTAATAATAATATTGTTGATAACAATACGAGTACATATTTATATTTTCAATACAAAATAAATTAAATTTTAAAGAATTTTTTTTTTTTTTTTTTACTGAACGTATGTGCGTAAAAAGTTGTTTGAATAATAAAATGTATGCACTTACAATAATACATTTCATTTTACGAATAGATTTTTAATTTATTTAAAATTTTCAGAAGCAAAAGAACTGGCGATTTTGGTTCAATTTTCAAAATTCGAATTTTCGATTGAAAAAATTTTGAAGTTATTTTTTTTTAATAATTAATGAGTTTAAGTGGTCAAAAAATTAACGTTTCCTTTTTGAAAATTTATGACAAACGAAATATTTGAAAAAAAAAATTTATGTATGGAAATAATAAGATGACAAGTTTTTTCTGACAGGAATCAAAAAGCTACGGAATTTAAAAAACAGATTGTGTTGTCACAGTGTAAACAATATAGTAAATTGAGAAACTCACCCAGACAGGGTCACTATATATATCCTTTCTATGGAACTTGAAAAAATTATGAAACCTTCACCAGCTAAGTTTGAAAACCCGCTTACAAGCTTTTTTTTTCTAAGAAATTTGTCTTCCAAAATGTGACTTTAAATATTTTTGATGATTTGAATTTATATGTATATATATATTTATTCACACATACATTGCAAGTGTATGCGAAAATCTCGTCTTTATTTCAGATTATTATTTCTATATATTAGGCTGATCAACTAAATTCTACTGAAGATTAAAAATAGTCCGCTGACAAATGCAACATGCAGATTTTGAGACTTAAAGAATTGAAATAAGTATCCAGATGTCAAAGAGATTATTTTATCAATCTCGTATTCGAATTCACAAACAAATGTAGACTCAGTCTGTTGTCGAAATTATTCAAAAAATTTTTTTTAACAGAATCATACACCATCATTTTTGACATCACTTTCGAGTAATAAACGGTGAGGAAATTTTTCACAAAAGAAAATTTGTTTATAAAAAATTTCCATAAAACGTAGCTTTTGATTTGATACTATTTGAATACGTGATTTTATGCAAGTTTCAGTAAGACTCTCCGCAACTTTTTTCACACGTTTCGAGTATTACTCATGTATTTTGTGTACAATACCAACACCAATAGCAACAACAGTCATCTGATTGAACAGGAATTAATCTGATATGAATAAAGCAGTTATAGAGCTGAATTTACTGTATCAAGGCATTAAAAAATGGAATTTCAGGTGAGTGAGAATGAAGATTGGAACGATTTTCGTGCAACAGCCGAAAAAATTTGCGATTTGGCTGCCCAAAGATTTTTTTCTTTTCATTTCGTTTTTGCAAAAACATGCAATGCAGCAAATGCATGTATTTTTGGTTCGCGAAAAATGTTGCGATCTTCAGGTACATTCAAATTAACACAAAAATTTGAGTGGACTGTTTGGGACACGTGACTTGTGGTGAATTTAGCACAGAATTTCCAACTGTTTTTCTAGCTATGAAACAATAAATTTTTAATGAGATTTCTAAAAAAAATTACTCATGCGGACTCTTTTCAATGTGTGTATATACTGGCTGGTGTATTTGTACGACAGAGAGATCTCACTGAATTCATGGCGAATGTTTTTTAGTGCAATATGTACTAAAGTCGGCGTGTAACGATCGTACAGGTCTTTATCGATTGCCTTTACCCAGGGCATACACTTTTTATGTAGTTGAGCTGCGCGATGTATTCTATACTTATTGTATGTCTCTTAAGCTTATCGTTTTTATACAATACTTTTTACGTCGACGCTCGATCTGGCAGGTGGTACGTTATGTCCGTAATTGCGTATCTACCCTCGCTGGCAGCCATTTATCTATTTAACCGATCGCAGATGCACAATGATGACTTCGACTGCCACACGACTGACCGTTTACGTTGTTATTTGCAAAATTACTAATTTCATTGGAATATCTTGAATTTAAATATAATTTTGCTTATTGATGATAAGCGCGCGATTATTTTTTTTTTTAAATTTCACTTTTTCATTTATCATAAATGCTCTTATTAATATAAAACTACATATCATCGATCAGCTCCAAAGAAAAAAATTTATTTTCAAAAATAGTTTTAAGTTTTCCCACAAAAAAATATACAAACAACATATATGTCACATATATATTTTTCGTATGGATTAATGTCATAAATTTTATTTCATTAGATATTTGTCAATAATTATCTAATATTGTTAATTTCTGTTATTTGCTAACATTACGGTCAAATGGTATTATTCAACGAAACAATTAATAATATGGCTGTTTTGTGAATGGTAGAATAATAAAAAATGTGTATGCGAATTATAACAGATACTTAGTATATAAAATTTTTCGAATAAAAATAAAAAGGAGAGTACTTTTGTTTGATTGTAAGTTGGAGGCAGTAATGATGGCGTTTACAGACACAAGATAACCAAAATACAGGTTTCCGCGGATAGCGTTGTGCTGTAGCGATGGGGAAAATATGGTAGGGGTATACCGGTAGAGATGCTAATGTCGGCCTTGTGCCACATACCCGCTCTCGGTGCATGTCCGTGTACAAACATGATACATGTAGTGAGAAAGAGGTATATAATATAGTGTTTGCATTAAATGTTTATACATATACACTCGTATGCAATTGTACAATCATTGCGCTAGAGTTCAAAATAACTTACTGATAAAAATTAAAAAATAAGGGAAAGAAAAAATGGCTTTCGCATACAACGTAATTACATTAGATTTACAACTTTTCTACAACGTAATTAATTAAAATTTCTAATATATTTAGGACAAAAGGTCGATTGCCAATTGCAATCGTATTGGGAACACAAGAAAGAAGGTTATGTTAGCGAGTGCCTGTGGCTTGGGCTATCGCGAAAATGCGTGAAAAACTGGCTGTCCTAGAAAACTTAAGAGAACCAGACAGTGGCATAAGTGTCCGGAAACACGTGATGTCCATGTGCACAACTTTGTCTGCATATGTATGTTTTTTTTTTACTTTTGATGAGTAGACAATAAGAGGATTAATCTGCTTAAGATTTAATTATAATTATTTTCAGAGTTCTGCAATATGTATATTCACTATAATGCGTCAATGTTGACTTATCAAAATCACTATTTTTTCTGAAATACTTTTTTTTTTAATAATAATAATAACCGTATTTGGAAGCAGCTATAGAAAAATGTGATATTCTGATCTAGAATAAATTTTTTCTCATTATCATAAATTTGAAATAGTGAAAATAGTCTATTGAATAATTACGAGTGAAAAATATATGAGTAATTCAAACGGTGGTATACTTTTCACTAGTGATAAGTGAATATATTCACCGCAAAATATTGATTTTCACTTAATCGTTTTTAGAAAGCACACAAAATTACACAGCTAAAATTTATGTGTGGGAAAAATTGTGGCAAAATTTTTATGTTAAATATTGAACATTTCTATGTGTTACTTTAACATACTGCTTTTGAATTGTTTAATTACTTCATTTTTAACAGAAAGAACGTTAATTGAAACAAAAGTTTTTCAAAGTTATTTAAATGAAACAAAAAACAGTTCTAAATCGTTATTAAAAAATTTGAATTTGTAAAAATATGTAATTAAATGCGTTGTTGATAATTCTAACCATTGATTACTTGAGTGGTCAGATATTTGTAATTTATTACTGTTGCAGAATCTTGTTTTACATATTTTTATCTTCAAACAAATGATTTTTTTTTTTTTTTCATTATAATATTACAAGCACCACATTTTTTACGTGACGTATTGCTAAACTTACTCGGCGTTAAAAACGGATAGCCTTTCAAATATTAGTAACAGCAACCTTTCATAATCTAATTAACTCCAGAACTGATAAAATCTCTCCATTGTCGCAAGGTTTATTTAAATTAGATGATTCATTTGACAAATATTCTATTGTAAAACTTTGCGATACTAATGCGGACCGGATGATTTTGTGTTTATTCTATTTCGTCTAACTTAATTTCATGCCATTGAAAAATGGTTCAAAAAATTTTGACTTTTGATAGATAATGTTCAAAATTCATAAAAAACCAAATAATATTCAAATAATTAAATTTCAAATTTTGTTCCAACTTTAGATAAGGAATAAAACGGGTGAAATGCGTGGGTTAAGAGGAAGAGGGTGGAACAACCCTTATTCCGAGATGGGCGCCTTTTCGTGTTCTATATAAAGTTATTTGAAATTTTCCTACTATACTTTCATTCAAAAAAAAAATACTATGGCTGAAAATAGACTGATTCAAATTTTTCGGCCAATTTTCGGCTTTTTCCAAAAAAAATGTTACGACTTTGACGTGATTGTAGGTAAATTTTTGAGCCTGGGTTGTCAGGAAGAGAATATTCGGATTTTCCAGAGGAGACCATCAAGCTTTCCTTTTTTAAATTTTGAAAATCCTTATTTTTAAAAAAGGATATCAAACTATAGATGTACTAAGTTCCAACAACGATTTTCATCTTCAATAATTATAAGTCATTGACTTAAAAAATAGTTTGAAAACTTGGGGAGTGTCAAATTTACGCAGGAATAATTTTTTCTAGAATTATCAATAATTTTGAGTCCTCCCCAGGATCTTTTTGACTGATGTCTGAAACTTTTATGAAAGTAATGTATAACCATCGTCGATAATCCTTTTTGTTCAATCAAAGTGGTCAGATGTAAACGATGTATATAACGTATATACTCGATTATTATGGATGCCTCAGGATCACGAGGCCGCGCTAAGTAATAATCTGTGAGCGTTCTAATACGACTTGGAACCGGGCGGCCTCCAAGTTGAAATAACTCGACGCTGGTTACTCTTCCCCTCTGTCTCTTTTGCCACTCGATCTGAGTACGTCGATCGGCTATACAAGAAGGCAAGAGGAAGGGGGCTGGGAGCATCGTGTGGAAACCACCAATGAACCTCATGCCAAACCGCCACGACAAAGAAAACCAGCTGCGCGTTGGCAAAACTATCGCTGCTGGCCGTTCTCTACAACTTTGTGTCTCTCTAACGCTCTCCCATCAAGACGAGACAACAAGGACGATGGGTGAATGTTGCTGAGGCATTTGGCATCAATTTTATGTTTAAATTAAATCTTAGTAGGAGGTAATTACCAATTTATTTCATAGAAATGTTATTATATTATTCATGATGTTGCACACATATACAACCATCTATTTCCATGAAATTCAAGATTACTCGAATTTAAAGTGTTATATAGACACTTAAAATTGCACAATACGTAATTCATTGCATGGTCAACTTAAAATTTAGAAGTTTTAAATTAAGTGACCATCAAATGTATAGGTTGCGATGAAAAGTTTCACTTTTCATATGAAAACACATTAAGAACGCTTTTCAGATAATTTTGTCCATGCTTGTGTCTAAAATAAAAGCTCTAAATACAAAATAAAGACACAGACCCGATGCTTTACTTTATGAACTAGCGAAGTATACTTCAATTTGTTTACGAAAAAAGCTTGGAAAAAGTTCCCATTTACTGTACGAGTGCAACAAAGATAGCACCGTTTATCCAGTTTAGTGCGAATAGAGAAACAAATGGAAACGCGTCTTAAGGATGACAAGTTCATTGTAATTTGCTGAACTTTTTCATACTATCGAAAAGTGAATTAGCGAAATTCACTAGCAAATAGTGAATATTCACTAATTTACTAACTTAGTTGTAGAAACGTTAAAGTCTTGAAGGTAATTTTCTTGTTCATCAAATAGAATGTTTTTCTATTCCCAGAAAAGTAAAGTTATTTTATTTGAAATTTGTAAAAATATCCGCGAAAGTTAAAAGTATTAAAAAAGTCGTTTTTTTTTCTCATAAATGTGTTATTCTTGACTGGCGCCCATTTTATATGTACATTTTATTTTTATTCATTTGTTTCGAAGTGAAACAAGAAGTGTCCTGTCTCACGTATAAAAGCATGGACTTCTGGATGTTATGTATACATGCCAATATGTTAACACAAAAGCTGACAATCGATTATTCGCAATAAAAACCTATATACACTAAGTACACTATATTTTCCGGCGCTCCTTTTCATTTTATTTTAATTTTTTTTTTTTTTATAGAAGAATGGTGACTTTCAAGTATTACAACTATTAGAATTAACTGTTTAGTATATATATTTATATATTATACACATTGACTTTTTAATCTTTATTTTCAATCATAAAAATGACACTTAACTTTGTATATATATATATATATATATTGATTTAAAAATACCAAGAACAATAGTGTATTTTTTTGCTATTAAAAATATTTATGAATTGTATGAATGATTATTATCAATGCAGCATATTTTTTTTAATTGTCGAGTATCATCAACAATAATGGGAGACATTTATTCAAATGTAAATGTATAGTATTACAATAATATTTTAGGTACTTTTAATTGTTCAGGCAAAAGTTTTTAAGAAGAGTTTTTGCGTTAGAATTTTGTTATTGGCAATAACAGTGCAGACAATGACAATAAAGAGACTACATATAGCCATGTAGAATGTATGAGTGACAAAGTGAAAGTACAATTTTGTGAGAAAATAAGAAGGGGCTCAAGAGAATCATAATATGCATCGTTGCTTGGCGTCTTGGCTCAAAGGTCTCTGACCTTGTCCCAAATACTACGACTGACTGGTTTTTGTTCGTTTTCTGCATATACCCTCTCTTATTTTCCTTACACTTTACTTATTAACTCTGCACAGTCGTTAATGCCCACTACATTCGGGAATAGGACCGTGAGAACTTTCAGCTAATATGAGAATATCTATTCATTGTTTTGTATTTTATATTTATTATCATGTTTATGTCAATAATATTATAGTTTTCATATAATGATTGTATTGAAGAACTGCATCGAAAATGGACCTTATTTGACGTGGAAATAAACAAAATTTACCCTAATTTCGTTAAACTGCTAGAGTTGATGAATATATAATTCGTTTCAAGATTAACTCATTATTTAGTCACAAAAATTAAGGCTCCACATATAACATGTTCTCAAGCACTACAAATCTACCGAAATGTGTTTGTTCTACACGAATTCAAAAACTTTTATGATACTCAAGTGAGTCATGAAATTTTGATTCGAATTTTTCATCCCCGAAAATGTATAAAAAGTTAAATATTTTATGAACGCGAGTTCGTATACAATGCGCTCGTATTGGGCATTATCTCTACCATCAATGTAATTTTAAAAAAATATTGAAACAGCGCAAAGTTCGCACTTCGATCGCTTATTTCATTTTTTAATCTCCACTTTTATTGTAATGTCGCTTTTTTTCAAATACTGTCTCAATAGTTAAAGGTAAAAATATTTCTTGAATACAGTGGTAATAGAACTTCTAAACGCACTTATGAGCTTCGCAAATTGTCATCAGTGTCAATTGATATAAATGTTTTCAATCGCATTGAAATTTATTCGTCAAGTTAGTAGTACAGCTCGTGAAATATAAGTAAATGAGCTAAAATATCTAGTAAAATAAAAATAGGGAAGGTGTGCAGATAAAAATATACAGAATCGAAGAGTTAACGTGCTGCACTCCCTACAATTGCATGTCCCATCGCAGTGAATAATAGATTAATGATCGCCTGGGAGATAACAAACTCGAGACTGCATGCGCGTAATTAGTTATAGAAAATACAAAAAATGGCTGCAACTTATAGATCATGCCGCAGATTTTTTCGAAGTAATCACTTTATAATAAATGAAACTAAATACTAATAGATTTGACAGAAAGCATGCTTGAGCAGCCCTAATCTGCAGAGATTGCTTGATTCAATCAATCTTCATTTTCGCATCAACAACAAAAGTCGGCGTTATTTTACTAGACCTTTCAAGTTTACTGATACTGTCAATTATCAATTAAAATAAATTATTTTAGGTGTGCAACCCGACAGTATATTTGAAGGCAACACGTCGAAAGATCGATTAGGACTGATAAGGGTTTTCAGAATACGGCAAGAATTAATGGGCACTAATTAACCTATTTCAAAAATTTTAAATTTTGAAACATTTGTAAGTATACTCGACGGGTTCGACCTTAGTGTACAAAAGAAGTTGCTTTCTATATTACACTTTGAAAAATTAGTGTTTTTGAAAAAAAATTTTTAAACTTGCATTCTAAAACTGAATTAGTGAAAATTAGTGAAGATTCACTAATTCAGAGTTATAGCAGTTGTACCACTTAACCTAAAACGTGGTAGGATTATAACTGAATTAGTGACTATTCACTATTTTCTAGAAAATTTCACTTTCAGGGAGTATGGCTTTTCGCAGCTTACACACTTTACGGATAATAGTAATTACTATAAAATGATTGAAATTGAAATAATGGGCAAAGATACATCAGCGGCAGCCATCATGTGAAGTTAAGATTGTGGGACATATATATTACTGCGCCGAAAAAACAGGTCCATAACAACAGACATTCTAAACAGGTGGGGCCTTAACTAAGCATGGCCGAAGAGTTAGCCAACCAATCAAATCGCATTTATTCTTCCAATCCTCGAAACCACATCCTTTAGGCTTCCTATTTGCTTAGCAAATCACAACCGAAAAATTAGACATTTTAAAATTAAGTTTTCAAATTTTATTTTTGGCAGTTATCGGCCTTGAAATTCATCAAAAATGTCAAAAACAAAAACTTTGTAATTCGATTTTGCCTTAAAACTTCAAAATAAAGAAATAATGAGAAATCTATTTCTATTTTTGATGCCGGCTTTTTTCAAAATTTCTATTAAATTTATGAAAATAATATTACTTGTTAATAAAACTTTTGTTGCATTTACTGAAAACTTTATTCATGATTAAATATTAACGGTGATTAAACTCCTCGATGACCGTGACACTATGATTAGACAAGTTTGATTTTTTTCGTGTTAATTTACATAGCTGCATAAATCATGATCTAGAAAACATTGTCCTTCAGTAACCCCACTACTCATAATAATTTAAATCTTATCATTCATAAATGATGGATTATTGCTGCGCATCATGAAATATTATCGTCCACTGCTAAATTCTCTAAAGAATATAACAGATAGAAAAGACTGTCTTCCTTAACTGAAATAAAAATACTAAGTATGTTGTAATTATCATGAAAAATTTTGATAAGATGATAAACTTAACCCAAGGTTAAATTTACTTAGCACTTAATCTATTCAATTATTACCTGATTACTCAGTGTGGAAAAATATAATCTTTAATAATTTGAGCTTTTTTTTTAAATAAATTCAAAATTGCATCTAATCACTAATTTTTCAATATACATGTGTATATATTTTGAAATATATAGTTCAATAAAAACAGTGATTTTTTTTTATCTACATCATTTTACTACATTTTAAAATTTGAAATATAATATAATTAGTTTGCAGGTTTGAGTTTGAATTTTTCCTAACTTATCGCTGTTTTTGTGATAACGTAATTATTTTGATAAGGAATTATCTCATAGATGAGCAGAAGAGGGTTTGGATATACTTACGAGGCCCACTCCTAAAGATAAAACTTGTTTTCAACAAATTAAACTTTTTTTAAGTATGAAAAAATGCTTATCTTTAATAACAATATCCCCTCTTGATATTTTTACGAAAAACTGATTTAGAGAAAACTGATTAAAATTTTTTTATCACTAAATATATAGATATTTTATTTAATTTTATCAATGAAGAAACTTTGCGTTTTTATTCCTCATTTTTAACCATCGTATTTGATTGTGAAATAATTATTATCAAATGTGGAATAATATTAGACATAATCAGAGAAGGCTATAATTTACTTATCAATAGTGATGATGAATTCATATTTTTTTTCGTATTATTGTTATTTTACTGCATTATTTTTAAAATTATTAAGTAAAAGAACCTTTTTCGACTTTTTTCGGTTTAGATCTATTCCATATTTTTATCTCAATATATTTTGCCTTCTTTAGTTTTTATCCACACCAAAATTACTATTTTTGTGCATTGTTTTTAGTCTTTTTTTGATCGTCTCAAAAAAAAACAGGTTGAAATTTAAATTAAATTTTGAAGACATCGAATTGTTGAAATAAAAAGCGACTAATTCAAATTCCGCTTGTTAGCTAACATACTAAAATCAGATCAAATTTTTTGACGCAGGAATCCTGTGATGCGGGATTTTTTTCAAAAATTTTCAAACCTCGTAGATGTATTTTTATTAATTCCGAAGAAATGCTAAACAATCATGATGTGGAACTTGGTATATTTCCGTATCTCTCCAGTCCTAGCAAAGTCACATAATAGAAAAGGGTGCCCAAGGGAGTTCTACGTCCACCCTTTGTATCGTTGAACAATCACGACCTACCCCACAGAGCTTGTAGGGATGTATATATGGCAAAATACACTTTTTCTCTTCAAGTTCCCGATTCTCCCTCATTCTCAGCTATTCTCTTAATGCGTGGACGTCATTTTGCGCTTCATGGGGTTGCAGCAAATGCATCGCAATGACTGCTGTACATAGACTAGAATGACTGATGAACTTCAACGGCCTTCCTTCTGCCTGATAGGCGCATAACAGGACATTTCAATTAATATTGTGCCTGAAGATGCACACGTTATTTTTCCAGTGCAATTTTATTTTTTTGTCTCATCAATCTTCGAAGTAAAGATATAAAGTCATTATTTTTTAGCATTTAATATTTTCACTGTAATTTTAATTTTAATTTCTTCAATTACACTTTTTCGACATTTTTAAATGTGTTCGATACTTTTATCACACTATTACAGTGGAATTTTTTTTTAATGATTTCATTCATTGCAAACTATAAAAAATATAATCTTAGTTATGGTTTCTCGTAAAATAAATGTATATTAAAAAGAATAAGTAATAGAGCTGCTTAAAATATAGAAAACGTGGTGTAATTGCGTTTAACACTATTAAGTATAATTAAACCATAAGACATTGAACTGCGATTTTCAAAAAGGTTCTGCGCATTAACCATATGGAGGAATAAAAAAAATTAAATTTACACAGAGAAAAAAAAGTACTATTCTCGAAACAAAAATTTCTTGGTTCAAGAAATCCGTTCAAAATATTTATTTTATAATTATTAATTATCAATTTCTTGAGAAAAGAGCATCAAATTTATTTTTGTTATTATATGAATTTGATATTATATTATGAGTAAACAAAAGAATAGCTTTACTTGAATTAAATAAAAATTATTTCCTTCAATTCTACGAATTCTTAAGACAAAATTATGTATTTTTGAAAATTATCAAGAATATATGTTCTTGTATCAAGTAAATGTTCTTAACAAAAGTATTTTTTTTTCTCAGTGTAAGAACTCAATTTTTCAAAAGTTATAGTGTTTTCTAACCTATAACCTATAAACTTTTAAAGAAATTGAGGTTAAGTCACTAAAAATAGTTTTTTTGTATAAACAGCCTATCCTTTTCTTTAATCATGATTACAAGATCATTTTTATTTGTAGCAGTGTATTGTTTATACCATTTAATTGTATATTTTAAATTTCAGATGCAATTTAACGGAACAAAATCGATTTTTGAAATTTTAGGGTATAGAGCACTTTGCGCTTGAAAGCATACCCATAACAACAAAAAACAAATATATTTATGACGATTTTGCAAATTAGAAAAATTTTTGTGTGAATGCAGTAAATTATATTATTTCATTGTCAAAACATTGTAAAAAAATAAAACAATAATATTGATATTTAAAAAAATGTCATTGACTTTAATTGAGTTGTTTTCGTATACTCAATTATAATTTTTTTTCGCATTTATAAAAATATCCAAATCTTAACTGAAAACAATAAAGATGTTTAAAAAATAATAAATAATTGCCCGTCATTTGAATAAATAACTATAAAGTACGATGCAACAAAAAAATTTATTTATAATTTTTATATTCCTATTACTTATCAGCTTTATTAAAAGCAAACAAATTTATGATAATACTTCATCTGAATAAACTTTACAGGGTAGACGCGAATAATATTTGCTAACCATATTTTTTTATTTCGTCTTGGCCCATGTACGTCATTATTAGTGTTTTCGTTAAATCAACGTACGGTTCATTGTACTGATGTCAAAGAAATATCATCGCCGACGATAAATTCAAACCAAAGAAGAGAATTCGTATGAAAGGATTTTACTCGTGATATTTTTTTCCCTCATATTTTATATGAATTTATCGACCATTCAATAATAACTATTTTAAGCCTATTTCATAAAATATATTTTTCATATAAAAAAAAATATATCAATGTAATATATTGTAAATTATACATTTAAAAATACATAATTTATAATATATATAAAAAAAAATGTATATGTTCATATAAATGTATAAATATATTATTATATATCTAAAACAGCCAAAATATCTATTTGGAAAAATATAAGGTATTATATATTTTTTCATATATTTTTATGGTTAGAAATATATTACACCATAAATTTTTCCCATACTTTTGCACACCTCAAGCACGATAAAAAAAGTGAACGAATCAATAAGAAACTAATCGAGATCTCAAAAATTAGTATCTATTGCTCTTTCCCCCCTCTCTCTGTCTCTGTCTCACTGTCTTTCTCAATCTCAATGAGTAAGGGCAAATAATTATCTTCAAGTTACCAGTAATGTTTCTATACATTTGTAAATTCATAAGTAGGTAAATAGAAGGAAAGAGAAAGGTATCTGTAAGGTTTACAAGGCATGTGCAAATTGCACGTTCAACACCAGATGGCAATTACATATAACGTATTACAATAACAATATTCACGGAATTCTTTGAAAATTAATGGAGTAACAATACTCAGAAATAGAAAAAATTTTGTTAGTCAAAATTTGAATCTTATGGAAAAATATAGAATATGCGACGTCAAAAATACCTCGCTCGATAAATTAACCTCTTTTTGGAAACATCGAGCGTAAAGGTGAATAACGTATTAAGCTAAATATATTTCTTACTGAGAATAGTAGGGTTTATCGTGATGACGGTGTAGTGAATGGAAACGTGAATGGATTTACTAGAAGATATATCTATTGGGACGAAAGTAAGAGGCATCATGATCTTCACAGTATAGACTTTCTGTTGAAGATAAACATGTAAAAGATAATAATAAGGCAGCTTGTAATGCACTTATTTTCCAGTGTATTTATGAAAAGTAATCATTGAATGATCGGTCGTAAGAATAAAAAATTAACACCATTATAAAAGTAATATTTCGTATTACTAAATGAGTACCGGCT
Source organism: Microplitis demolitor (assembly GCF_026212275.2). Lineage (NCBI taxonomy): Eukaryota > Metazoa > Arthropoda > Insecta > Hymenoptera > Braconidae > Microplitis > Microplitis demolitor. Next base: position 1,991,149 of record NC_068554.1, on the reverse strand, counting down.
TTTGGTAAGCAGTATACCTAACGTCACAAGCCGCAGGCGAGTTTTAGAATCCTGTTCTTTTTGCTGCAACATCATCATTTTTGCTTTGAATGGGAAGAATTAATATCATTTTTTGCAGAAAGAGAAAAAAATCTTTTTATGTATCGATAGATTTGACGTTTAAAAATACTATATGTTACAAACAATAATAAAGATACCTTTTGGCATTCAAAATTTATTTTTCAATTTTCAGCTTTAAAATAACTTTGCAAAACAATTTGTGTTAAACAAAAAATTTACAGCCTTTTGATTATAGGAATCTCCCTAAAATCAAAAGGACATATAGAAATGTGTCCTTTTAATATGTAATCTAATATGTATGCTTATTAATTTTTCCACTAAATGATACACTCAATAGAAATTTGTTAAATTGTTTCCCTTATCGTTCGTTATCGTTAGAAAATTTTGAATTGGATAGATAAACGTAACGATACCGCGGTAAGTATAAACTGCTCAACGCATACATTTGATAAGACCTCCAAACGCTGCTTCGATGTGTTAGAATATTAAGCTCTTTGTTCATAATTACGGCTGTCTAAATAAAAAACGTACGTATATTATGTTTCCCTGAAAACTGTTAATACTTGAAAAGTATACATGGAACCATGGATATTTTTGAAATGACAGAATTAAATATGCTTTTTAGTTCACATTTGTTGCTCTAGGATATAAATCTCATGAAAAGTTAGGTTTTACGTAACAAGATGGAAGCAGCGAGTTTCCGTATGCCTTTCACACCACAAGGCCAAAGCCGTCAGAGCTGGTAATGTAAGGGCAAACTTGCATGCGCAATAATTCTATCTATCGATATTCTAACGACATGGACCACGTCCGTCTTGGCGTAGGCCTTTTTCTATCGTAGTTGTGTTTATACTAGCGTGACGCGAATCAACGATCGTTGGAGATCATGAACCGATCGTGGGAGCCGGCTTAATACTACAGATAAATACCTGACAACGAGAAAGAGCGAGACTTATATTGTTATCTTTATTGCATATTCTATCTATTTATTTATTTATTCGACCCAGTCCCCACTCGAGACTTTAATCAAACATTATCCAGCTTCAAAACTTCAATTTTCAAATCATATTACTATAAACTTATTTTCGGACTAATTCTGGATAAAAATATTAGAATTGTTCGAGTTTTTTTTTTTTTGGGAATGAGCCTGATCTTCAAAATGCATTCTAATATTTAGTTATCTAATATTTAGGTTATCAGATAATTTTGCCTAAGCTTCTCTGAAATAAAAGCTCTAAACGCAAAATAAAGACACGATGCTTTACTCTATGAACTAGCGAAGTGCACTTCAATTTTTTGATAACTTCCATTTGTTTACGAGAAAAGTTTGGACAAAGTTCCCATTTACTGTACGAGTGCAACAAAGATAGTACCGTTTATCCAATTTAGTGCGAATAGAGAAACAAATGAAAACGCGCCTTAAGTAATTTTGAATGCTAAAAAATATTTCAGTGTTAATCGAACCAAAAATAGTTATCATTAAATTTTGATTTTCATTCCTGATAACTGTAAAGATCAAAAAATTTGATGGCTATATATTTTAGATTACTCAATTTGTTGTGATTTTTTGGTTTTATTAATCAGCTGAAAAAATAATACCATTTACTGAAAAAATGTCCTTTTTAATGACTAAGTTCATTCCAATTTTGAATATATATTTTTTGAATCTACCCATTTAAAAACGACTCTTGGCAATAGAAATAGTGGGTTCCGTTTCCAAAAAATACCACCACAAAATTATTATAATTTATAAGAAATTTGTAAATAAATTTTAAAATTCTTTTGACAACCCTTTTTTAGCATCATAACTTGGGTTTTGAGAGACCTCGAAAAAATTTATCACAACCATCGCCGACGAATTTCAATAAGACAAAGTACAACCGAAAATAAAAAGAATATTCGAGGTCTTTTCATGAGACTTAAACCAAATGGAAGGTCAACAGCGGACCAGAGACCACAAGAATAAAAGTATTTGGTAGACATTTAATGACCTCGAACAACTCAAGGATTTTTTGTTTTTTTAATTTCGCAACAGCCAAGCATTGTTTATACCATGATTAAACTAATAACTGTAGAAAATTTTGATTACGTTTTTATTACGATTTTTTATAAATGTAACAATAATATCATTAATAAAATGATTTAGTTCAGTTGGATATTATCGTTCCGTATCTTGCAAATAATTTTTTTTAGCATAAAGTAAAAGTACTAACATCCGATTAGGAATTAGATCTTTTGCCTTGTACTAAAAAATGAATCAGTGAAATAAAGCGCCCACATAACAAAAAAGGGAGAGGGGGTTGATTTCGATTATTCATAATTAAAAAAAAAAAAAAGAGTAGGAACACGGATTTTATGGGGAATGCGGGCCACTTGTTTACGAAATTCTTTGCGATGATTTTCCACAGAGACACAAATTGCAAATTCTACCCGGAATTTGAAAACTGTTTACTAATACATTAAATTTTTAAAATTCTACTTTTATAAAAATTAGATGCTTCGTAGTATATTGTGAGGCAAAGTATGAAACAAGATCGTTTTAAGTAAGGGCTGTTGCGAAGTTAAGAAAGCGAAAAAATTTAATAAAAAATCGTCGTGTTGTTCGAGGTTATTAAATGTATACCAAATATATATGATAGAAGAGGGTTAAAAGGGGGTACTTTTTTATAGAACTTCAGGAGTACCCGACTTTTCCCCCTCCCTAGATATCTCCGTAGTTAAAACCCTATAAAAAGGGATTTATTTGTCATTCTTTTGTAACAACATTCTTTATGTTTATTTTCATTGGGAATAAGCAGCAACACTTCTGATAGTCAATTAAGTTGACCCAACAATGATAATTATACTTTAGTAATCAATAAAGCTGAACAGAGTTTTAAATATACGAAAATACGATTATTTAAAAATGTTAGAAAAAATTTGACAAAATTGAGTACTATTGTGTGTGTAAACATATTTTTGTTAAAAATTATCATCTTTTATTGTCGAGGATTCGTTTAAAGAGTTTTGGCGAGCAGCGTAGCAAGCAGAAGTATATAAGGCCCTCAACAGTGCTGCCATCAGTTGACTGAGGTCAATGTCGGGTGTTTGCGGATTGGACCGGGCCTGAGACTATCGTTGGACCGGTGTTGCGTGTTAATATATGTGTGAGTGTAAATAACGACACACCAGCATTGCATAAACACTCCTTTGTTTTTGAAAGTGTGTGCGTTTGCTCGCAATATAGCCGGTGTTTTGCAGTGTTCGTGAAGAGGTGCATCGCCCTCTGACGCTACTTCAAGGCCAGCGAAAATGCATGTTCAGCGTCCTATCCCTCTTTCTCGTTATCTTTAACTATAGTATACTATAATCGCCAAAAGCCTTGGCGACTTACTTCTCTTACTCTGTCGTTATTACCTTTTGCTTGCTTTACTTCCCCTAAAGCGTCACAGAGGAAAAAGTGAGAGAAGATGAAAGATACAACGTCTGAGAGGGCGCCAGGTTTTCGGACAAAGAAAAATACCTCAACCTGGGACTAAAAGAGATAGGTCGGGTCTGCGCTTTTGCGCATGTCTGCTATAATGCGAAAACAGGCCCAAGTTTTTTATAACTTTTTTCAACTCATCACTCCATTTTATTACATTCGTTCTTTTTCAAATAATTTTCGTAACTTCTTATTATTTTAAATGTAATTTAGACTAATTAGAAATTTATATAAATTTCTAAATTATGATATATTGTTTTCAACAAAATTGTTTGATAATCGATTATACAGTCATGATAATGAAAGAAATATTGTTTCATAGCAGGTCAGGTGGAGAATTAACACTCGTATGTAGCAATGTACCTGCTTTACAGTAGTGTGTCACTTTCCCTTTAGACCATATTCCTTGCCAGGATGCAGGCAATGTGCATAATGTGCGACGTAACTTTATGAGCAACCGATATAGAAATGAAGGACAAAGAGAAAGAAGAGGAAGGCCGTATTATGAAGCTACAACTTGTCCGTTATTTTAATTTTTTAGTATAAACGACCAAATTATCTATACTGAAAATTATGAAGAAAAAAACAACCAGAAAAATTAAAAAATTTTACTAATTTTTACTTCGCATTCAAAAACTGAGTTATTATGGGCATACAAGGTCGTTGCGGTCATGAGTCCATTGTTGCGCAGCAATACACCTGACGCGATTCAAAGAATCCATTCGGACGCAAATTGCTCGATCTATCTGAATTCTCTCTCTGTACATGTATATATACATATATATATATTAATGCAAAATGAAATTGAAAGATCTAGTTTTTAAAAAAATATAAAATACGAACATACGATTATTACAATCTACCCCGAAAAAAAAATAAAAGTATTTAAATAGAAAAAAATTAAAAGTATATTTAAATAGAATTTCTTAATCAAACCACCATATTTAAAACTTCACTTTTAGAGTTTAATAAATATATACTTCATATTAAAAAGTATATAATTTGTCAAAAATACTTATAGTTGTGATATACTACAGAAACTTCTGTTCACAGTTTTTGATTTTTTAGCGGGAAATTCAAATTTCTTTAAATTAGTGAAGTATGATTTGTTCAGAACATATATTTTTTGAATAATTCGTTTGTTAGCTACTAAGTGATGTCATTGGCAGCACTTTATATAGATATATATGTACACATACATTGAGGAAGGTCGGGTTCTAAAGAGATACCCACCATTTTTGTACAAACAATTTTTCATTGAAAATAGTTTAAAGCTGTTATTTAATATCCTTTTTTTGCATCAATAATTTATAAATAATTCACGTGTGACTAATTCCATATTAAGAGATTACAATAATCGAATGAAGATAGACGTATGTTTTATCGAATTATATTTATACAGCGACTAGCTGAAGGTATCAATATAGCTTAAACATCTATGTTGTATTATGCGGAAGCCAATAGTCGACTCCCTTTGACTATGGGCCCTCGTTTAGAGGGCATCCAGCGGCGAGAAATACTACACGGTGAATGCGTCAGTAAGCGCAATCGATGAAAATCATTTCCTCGCTCTTTGAGCATTCCTCTGTGAGCACCGCATTGAATGCAAAGTAAAAAATAAAATGTAAAATAAGAAAAAAAGAACGGGAAAAAAATTATAAAGAAGCCGAAGACAAAGGAAGGTTGACGGACCCCTGGATGACTTTACTTTTGTGAAGCTGGGTACATTCAGGTACTTATTCAGGTACTGAGTATGTGTACGTGTCAGGTGGGATGAGGCGTAAAGAGAGATGTAGTGAATTTCTCGTACGAAAGAGCAGGAGCAGAAGAAGGCAAGGACCCGTACACAATGCGTGCTGCGAGGAATAAACGAGCTTGGCATTCGTACAGAGAAGATGGAGCAGTTTGGCTTACTTGGTGCATAAGAGCAAGATAAAACCACCACTGGATCGTCAGATCGTCCAATTGAGTGGTAGGATGGAGAACCTCAGAGGGCCGCAATTTCGGGTAGGTCGGACACTGATATCCCTCTCAAACTCTTCTTCAAATAAAACTTCGAGATATTTTTTGCGTCTTCTTTACTTCATAATTTGCTGATTATTTCTGAGAGTGTACTGTAGCCAAATTAAATAAAAATTTACGTGTAATCAGTTTGCAACCGTCACGGTTACAATCAAAATAAATAAAAAATATAAAAAAACGAATGGAGCAGCTGAAGAAATAATAAAAATAAAAGTAGAGGCAACGTCTCTCAACTGGCTCTTCACTCCCGTCTTACCCATCCCCACCGGCGTTTCGGGCTGGAACGCCAACTCAATTTCTCCTCTTTTGGTACCTAACTTCGTACCTACGGCAAGCTCTTCTACACAACTCTGGGCCCCTCCGTGTTATATTACTGGGTCCTACGGCCATTGATCCCGACCTTCACGCGCCGAACGAACGCGATCGCTAACGAAAGCGGACTTTCCGAACCCGAACCTGCAGTAACTTGGTTTTGCTTCGTTCGACGTAGCCACTCAGATCACCCCACTGCTGTTCCCTTCCACATCTGACTCTTTTTCATTTGCCCAGAGCATTTCCACTGGATCCCCGGCTATTTCGCCCGTTCTACAGCCACAGCGTGTTTTCTTTCAATGTTTTTAATCTTTTCATCGTCGTTTTTTCGTCCATCCTTATTGCTCTCCCTTCTCCTGTTACCTATAGTCATTCGAAATTCTTACACGCACTGGGCAAATGCTATTTCAAGTTTTCTGATGGTGAATACACACATCAGAACTTCAGAACCCTAACCTACCACAACTTGTTTTTAACATAATTGCTTTTATTTCCTGTCTGCAATATAATTTTTTATTTCTGCACGGTGAATTAATACCTGGCGATTTATTTTATTTCTTTTTAGCAAATTATTGTTATGTTGCTACTCTAATTCAGTACTCAAATTTTCATTAAGAATTTTATTTTTGAACAATTAAATTATTTAATTATTACCAAAGATGAGGAAAAAAATTTATGATTGAGTAAAAAAATATAGCATGCAAAAAGTCACTCACCACGCCGAGAAATATCCAGAGCAGCAGACAATTCTTTCAATTTCTATAACAAAAAAACAAAATTGATTAACATTAATAATTTTTTAAAATAAAATAAGAATTTTAGATGATTTTTTACATTGAATTAAGAAAAAATTACCTCGGCGGACGTATTTCTGCGCTTCCAGCATCCGGAACCAGCACACGAGATTCATGATGATCGAAATCAATGAATTAATTTCACTCCAATTAATCTGTCACTGAAGTTTATTTTTCTCTCTAAACATTTTCACACCGACTGAAAATTTAATAAAAAATAATTAATAAAACAAATAATTAATTTTTAGTTCTGCGTAAAATATTATGATCCTGAAGTTAGATGACAATTAACAATTTTCAGATTTTTTTTATCAAATCAATTGCAAAAAAAATAAAAATATGCATATGTAGAAAATTCAAAAAGCTAAAAGTGCAGTTTTTTGAAAAAATGTTTTCTTTATCATTTATTGTGTTTCAAAAATATCAAAAAAATATAAGACGTCAGCTAACTTGGGTGTCATAAAATATTTCGAACATTGAAAAATGATTTTTTTTTAATTTGCTGGAATGTGATAAAGAACATAAAATTTAAATTAATTACCCAAACATTAGTGAAGAAAGTGCTGATGAACAATCATTCGAGCGAGTAAATACTCAAGATATCCAAAATATATAGAATATATTCTTGATACTATATATCCAGTCATTCATATCAATTAATTGTAACAAACAAACTTGATGGTTCATAAAGCTGTCAAGGCATAAATTAATTACTATATACTTAAATAAATGAGGAAAAATAATTAAGTTATTCATTTTTACCAAGACATGGGGGTTAGACATCTTCCGTTAACTTCTCAATCGCGTTCTGCTAGCGGTCGTTCTTGCAACGGCGACTCTCATAAGCTGTGGCGCTACCATCTAGTTTCAAAATTTGAATTATTTTCTCAGCGGCCATTTTTATTGCCAACAATTGAAGCTCAGTTACAAAAAATCTCTATGTTTATCTGATTGGCTCTGAGAAAAATGTGCTGACTCTACTTGTCCAAAAATTAAAAAATTGACAGCAAATAGTTTTGATAAATTTTTTTTTTTTTTAGTAGACAAAATTTTAATGGATTCTGTATTTATATAATTATTTAAAGTTTTCAATTAATAACCTGGTCTGTCAACTCAACTGATTTTGCACAAAAATTACAAATCTAAAAAATTTCAAAAACTACTCACTTTGCCGCCATTTTACTGCTTTCTCATCAGCAACGAGCACTTTCACAAATTGATAAAACTTAATTATAAAATTCACTGGATACATAAAATTGATGCTAATTGATAACAAAATTAAAACTTTTACTTAAAAACAATAATTTTAATTATTCTTAGACACTTAATTACTTTCATTCTCGCATTTAAATTTCAACAACGAACCCGGCGCCCACTGATAGGAAAAAAAGCCAACACTGAATTTAATTAATTTAAAAACTTACATTCACTAACACACTTCATTTATTGTCTCAGAATAACTTTTGGTTACTTAATACATTAAATAAACTAATTAGACATATAAGAATTGAATATTATAATAAATAAATTAATTATTTCACTGAGATCCAGTCACGAACAACGACAGCGATCAGCCCGAAAATTAACTGAGCTTAAGGCTTGTGCGCATGTCCCAACTGTCGCGACCGCAGCGCCTTAAATTTGACGACGCTCCAATAATTTTAAACTTTGAAATTTTGAATCTCAGCGTCATAGTTCCAGGAGCCGTCGTTGTTCTAAAACTGTCATGGCTGCGCAGCAAACATCTCTCATGTAAGCTCCATTAATTTTTTCATTTATTTTAATTTATTTGTGGTATTTAAAACTCAATTACATTTTAATAACTTCCTACAAATGAAAAGAAAAATTTGAAATAGTAATTTCTAATGGATATTTAATTAGTCTTTGATAAAATATTAAATTAAAAAATGAATAATACTGAAGTTAGCCGACGTTTAATAATCTTTGAGTTTTTTAAATCGGTGAATTACAAAAAATGTCCGAATAGCTTCGGCTTGACAATTGACAGCTAAAAATTTTTTCAATCGTTTTCTTAATTAATAATCGAGTAATTAATTATTATTATTGTTTTCAATACTTAATATTTATTTTTTTGAGTTTAAATTAAAAAATTTAACTTACTAAATATCGATCTTGGATTTTTAAAAATAATTATATTGTTAAATTAATTGGAAAATTATAATTATTTTTGTGGTGTTTAATATTTTTTTTTAAAGTCTAGGAGATTTTTTGTGACTGAGCTTCAATTGTTGGAAATAAAAATGGCCGCTGAGAAAATAATTCAAATTTTGAAACTAGACGGCAGCGCCACAGCTTACGAGAGTCGCCGTTGCAAGAACGACCGCTAACAGAATGCGATTGAGAAGTTGATGGAAGATGTCTAACCCCCATGTCTTGGTAAAAATGAACAACTTAATTATTTTTCCTCATTTATTTAAGTATATAGTAATTAATTTATGCCTTGACAGCTTTATGAACCATCAAGTTTGTTTGTTACCATTAATTGATATGAATGACTGGATACATAGTATCAAGAATATATTCTATATATTTTGGATATCTTGAGTATTTACTCGCTCGAATGATTGTTCATCAGCACTTTCTTCACTAATGTTTGGGTAATTAATTTAAATTTTATGTTTTTTATCACATTCCAACAAATTAAAAAAAAAATCATTTTTCAATGTTCGAAATATTTTATGACACCTAAGTTAGCTGACGTCTTATATTTTTTTGATATTTTTGAAACACGATAAATGATAAAGAAAACATTTTTTCAAAAAACTGCACTTTTAGCTTTTTGAATTTTCTACATATGCATATTTTCATTTTTTTTGCAATTGATTTGATAAAAAAAATCTGAAAATTGTTAATTGTGATCTAACTTCAAGATCATAATAATTTACGCAGAACTGAAAATTAATTATTTGTTTTATTAATTATTTTTAATTAAATTTTTAGTCGGTGTGAAAATGTTTGGAGAGAAAAATAAACTTCAGTGACAGATTAATTGGAGTGAAATTAATTCATTGATTTCGATCATCATGAATCTCTTGTGCTGGTTCCGGATGCTGGAAGCGCAGAAATACGTCCGACGAGGTAAATTTTTCTTAATTCAATGTAAAAAATCATCTAAAATTCTTATTTTATTTTAAAAAATTATTAATATTAATCAATTTTGTTTTTTTGTTATAGAAATTGAAAGAATTGTCTGCTGCTCTGGATATTTCTCGTCGTGGTGAGTGACTTTCTGCATGCTATATTTTTTTACTCAATCATAATTTTTTTTTCTTATCTTTTGTCTCGAGTCATAGGTTCATAATTTTCTAATTTTGTTCCTTGCTATGAAACTGAAACTCTTTAGCAGAAATTAATTCGGGCGCTAATTATTTCCAACTGAACTAAGGCTCCAGTTCAATCATTCGCAATTATCCGTATTTTAAACCTCCCAAGAACACATCAAATAATTTATAAGCAGTCGAGATTCGGTTTATTGTTCCATAAATTCGAATTGATCAAATAGTTCAAATGTTCTAATGCATAAGGTAGATGATTCAAAACAAGGTTATTGGCTCCACAAGCTGCAGCTGTCACTAGTGTAACGCTGGATGCCTCTTCACTTGTTACTGTGCGTTAGCCAGCCGGTAGAAGTTTTTTTAAACCACTTACTTTTCAAGATGGATTCCACTGTACCTGCAACCTAACTGCAGGCATAATTTTCATATCTAAATTTTTCTAATTGAGTGGAATTTCGTTGACTTATCACTAGAGCCAAGAGTTTTACTTTGAATTAAAAATAACAATTTATAATTGATGGTGTCAAATTTTGGATACTGCGGCGGAAATATTGGTCGTATAAAAAAATTTTTCAAACAAAAGTTATTCTAATTTTAATTATTCAAAAATAATGTCTCATATAATTTTTTCTTAGGACTAATAAGAAAGCTGTAGTTTCAAAATTAAGATTTTCATAATTGACAAAAATTTGAATCATTCATTATGAATCTTAATTTCGAAATTACAGTAAAAATATTGGTCGTAGAAAAAAATCATAAGAGACATTTTTTTAAGAAAATTAAATTACCTACAACTTTCGTTTAGAAAATTTTTTTCCTAGACCAATATTTTCGCCGTAATATTAAACATTTGAATAATTAATTTCGAAATTAAGGCAAAAATCTCGTTCCTAGTCACAGCATTCGCTACCTCGAAGGACAAAATTAAGCTTACACGCGTCCGTGGAAGAAAGGCGAGAGGTAAATAAACAAGCTGTTGAATGAGAAATAGAGGATGATAACGACGCCACCTAGGAGGGAATATGTCGTGTAGCTCTTTGAATGTGTGAGAGAGAAAGAATGTGGCGATAGAAGATGAACATATTGAGTAATCTAGAGCGAGAAAATGGGATAAGGAGAGAACGTCCACCAGCTGTTATTTTTATAGTATTACGGTAGGATAAACTTAACCAATCAACACGATTGAAACCTAGCCCATCCTGAAGCTTCCAATAGTATGCATGTATATATATCTATATATATACATATATATATGTGTGTGTGTGTTTGTCGACTTATGTGCATTTATTAATGCACGCAAAATCTCATGCGATGGGGACTACAAAGTCGCCCGATAGCCTTTGATAAGAATTGATGCGCTTGAACTCTTGCGGCCTACATTCAAAAGTGTCGTTTAAAGGAACTTTCGGTTGTTTAAGCACCTGATTATCATATTACATCTATTATTATAGAATGGGGTTTTAATCTATCGAATCAATATCAAGGGTGTGTCAAACATGAAATAAATAGTAGTATGTATGTGTAAGAAGTAAGTAATTAAAGCCATAGTATATTTAATAATTTCTGGAAATCGTCCAGAAATGTAAGATTTGACTTTTGATTGGGAGACTAAAGGATTGTGGTATTAATAATGCAGAGAGGAATAATAATGGGATGATTTTATTATTAGTCGACGTTTTCAGATCCTTTAAAAATCAAATTTTCGAGTTTTCTCTCCACTAATATACCGACACAATGACCAAGATGTGCCAAGCTACCTCCGTAAATATCCATTATATGTTTACATCAGCTTCACTTCTCGACTCACAATTCTCAATAGTTGGTCGTATTTGATTCTGTTCAGCGTATTCCACGCAGATGAAGTTCTATTAAAACGCGAGACAATAACCTGACAGTTTTGATAGGCGTCGGTGTTGTATAGCACTGTGTCGGGGACAACATGCTCCGATTCGTTTTCCCATCCCGTTCTCGATGTTTTTCTTTTATTTCTCTCTATCACTTCATATCCTCATCTATTTTAATCGTGTGTAAATTTTCACATATTTATTTTAAAATCTAAAGAAGGCTTTACTACCCATATTTATTGAATTTTCAGACATGTTTATAATTGAGAAAAAATAATTATTTTACTACAACAGAAATATAAAAATATAGATTATAAATTTTCATAAATGTAAAGTGAGAATTGAGATTCATAATTTAACCCGATAAAGAAAATTAGATACTATTTCATATATTACTTAATTTTTTTATTGATGAACAATTATTCGCCATCACTGGGGCTCGAACCTGGATCTTACGTGAGTAGTATGAAGAAATATTAAGTATAGCCCATACTTGAACACATACACAGAAAAATAGGATTTCTTAGCGCAAAAAATTTGAATTAATTGATTCTGTTGAATATTCAATTCTGATTTTAAGGATTCAAAATATTCCAATATATTTGAGACTTACAATAACCGCACAGTTTGAAATTTTGACTTAATAGACTTGAATGTAAAATCGAGTATCAATGTTTGATTTGAATATGCGCGCACTTCTACACTGAAAAATTTCCATTAAATTTTACTATGGGTGCATTGTAACCCCGGATCATAAGGGAACTGCTACAAAATTTACAAGCGTCCCATAGTAAACGTATGCGCATAGGTCCCAATCGTGTCATCTGCGCATGTCATTTTCTATGGGACACTTGGAAATTTTGTAGCAGTTTTCTTATGATCCGGGGTTACAATGCGCCCATAGTAAAATTTTTTGGAAATTTTTCACAGTGTAGTGACTATGGATCAGAAATTTTGAAATAAGCCCATTATGCATTGACTATTTTCAAACAGAAAAAAAATTGTCATGTGTATAGTGGCGCAATAATTACTATTATGTTGGTGTGAGTATAGTAGGCTCTCTTAATATTTTAGATGGTAATTTTTACTATGATGTAATAATTACTATAAAAACTTCGTAGAAACTAGGCTTTTTCCACTCGCATATGAACAGTAAAATATGCGCTGCGAAGAGAAAGCTTCCACTCAAAATTCAGCTTCATTGAGCCAACGGCGATTTTGATGGGAGAACTGAATCTCGTTCGCAGCACGATTATATTTCTCATTGTGTAACTGAGAAATAGTTTTTGTATTTCTTAAAGAGAAAAAGTTTCCAAGGAGCATAAGAAAAGTTTTTATGTCAACATAGGAAAAGTTCCAATACGCAGATATAGCATGGAATACAATTTTTAACAAAACTAAAGAATACTGGCGATAGTTAAAGATAAGAGAAGCATACTTGTGTTAACATAGTACTGTAAAACTGAAGTAGAGAGTCGGAGTGGTCGCCGAGAAAAAAATTGTGGGGGTTGGAACGTGAGAATCGACGAGCACGACTGTACAGGGATAAAAAAGTAGAATAGCGTAAAGCGAAAGAGAGTGAAAAAGAAAGCAAGTACTGTTGGACGAAGAAACAAAGGGGGACCTCACTGTGTTATAAGATCGATAACTGATGTGATACCGACCCAACCCAACTGAACCCAGACCAACCCTGGTTCGTTCACCCTCGCGGCACATTCGCGCCATTATCTGTTTCGAATGTCGTCAACGGCGTCGTTTCGTTTACAGCGGCTACCAAATCAGACAACCTCTTGTACTTCTCTCACTTCCGACTGTTTTCAACCACCATTGACTCTACCAGTTTCTCATACTCTCATAACTTTTTACCTTCTAAAGTCCAAATCTTTGTTTTCTCGGCTCGCTTCTACAATTTTAAGGTTATGTGGTTACAAAATATTACAATTTATTTCAAACATTGTCAACTAATTTTTTTGTTGAGAATTATAGGGTAGATGTACCGTTTTTGGCCAGTTTTGGATACTTGAAAAATTTAAATAAAATAATTTGTAAGAGACGCAATGACATTTAATTTTTAAATGTGTTCACAGATACTTTTATCACACTATTGCTATAGAAATTTCGTTTTATAATTTTTCAATAATTAAAACAAAGTATCAAATGTCCAAAATGTCCCAAAATGGAAAAGTGACCACAAATAGTACTTCTGCCCTGTCTCTTATCGCAAAGAATAATGATGAATAAGTTATCGTTATTGATTGATGCTAATATCATAAACTCGTGAACTTTTTCATAAGCATAGATTAAAAAAATTATTTTTTAGTTTATTTTTCCTGATTCACAAATCTAATTTGAAATAATTCAAACACGATCCAAAACAATTCAAAGTAGCCAAAATTGACTATATATAGGTATATACTGTAGCATGGATTGAATCATTCCAAATTATATTTCTGAATCAGGGTTGTGCTGCAATGTTTTAAGGCAACATTATTATCACCGTTGCCTTTGCTTTTATGAGCTTTGCAGACATGCAACAACATAAATAGGATGTGCCTTACAAGAGTTTGGCGGGCGCATTGCTTCAAATATTACGACTGAAAGTGATGGAATGATCTCGTCTGAACGTAAAAATGAATGATAATTTGGAAAGAACTATTCGATAAATAGTTAAGCAGAACCTAAATGAAAGTTATAAAAAATATTTAACACAGTGAACAATCCGTCTTTTTAGCCTAAAGTCGTCACGCATTCACCCTCGTCAAACCTAGACCTACCTCAACTCTCTTTTGCTTGATCCCTTTCCTTCTTATTTCTCTATCTCGCTCTCTTAGCCCTTCTCGACTCACTCATATTCCCCACTGCTAGTTCACGCAATGCAATTTACCGTCTCCCTTGATCCCTCCAGCTTCATCGTACTCTTATGCTCTCTCGCTTTCTCCTCTTCTCTCCACAACCGTACGTGCCGTCTAGGTTTACTTGCCTTCTTTGTATCAGTTGCTCTCCCCACTTAAACAACTATAAGGGGTGAATGAACCTACCAAACAACGACCATGAAAACAGCCAAACAGAAAGAAAATGTAGCCGGAGTCATGAAGAGATATTATTTTTCGATACTGCAAGGATATACTATATTATTTAAAACTCAACTCAATTCAGATTATCATTAAATCAAATTTCAGTGAATGCTCACTATTTTTACAACTGTAAGTCCATGTACCACTAATTCGACCAGTGATATATTTATAGATGGTTCCGCGTATATTTACTAATTCATAGTGAATTACACTAATTCATTTTTAGAGAGATCGTGAATGGAACTACAATGGATCACTCCCTTCAAGGCTGATGCTATTTTTCTACCTTTTCTCCTTATTTACGAACATTTTAGCCCATCGCATAATGAAAACCTCGGAAAAAGTTGGCGAAACGGGTCTATAAGAAAAAATTGCAATAGCACCCACAGGTTTCATTTGCCTCCAATAGTTTTTTAAATTTATTCAAAATTTATCTGCGTTTTGTTCTGTACTCGTTTCATCCCCTCCACCCGTTTGTTTGTTTTCCTCGCAACCTCTTCACATTGAACTACCCCATAAGTACTCATTGAAACGTTAAGCCGGTTTTTGGTTCGAAATTCATTTTTTTTCAGTCTAAACCCAAATTTCGATGACATTTATAAAACTGAAGTCAAGTTTTTTTTTTTTACGTGTTTTCCACTCTGTTAAAGTTGGCAGGGTATTTCACACCAAGTATTACATCACTTTCAGTAAATTTGTTGTAAAGGTTAATATCACATATAATAAAGTTCACTAGGTTTAGTTTCGTACGTCAGACATATATATGCCTTCATTATTAAATATAAAATCAGTAAAAAAAATGTTTTAACGTTCTCTGACCATGATAAGCTTAGTTATAGAAGGTTATTTAACAACAGCATATCCAAAATAATTTTTTTTAGAACAGTGTTCTCATAATACGGCAGTAAATCCTAAGACTGGCCAACTGGGTTAGTCGGCGTCAGTAATTTCTTAGTTATTTTTACGAGGTTAGGTTTTCGAATAACCAAGTTCATTATCCAGGTTCGAAATATTTTAATTTATTGTACTTGCGCCCGAGGCCTTTGATATCTTGAACTGTAATGCTCAGAACTTACCTTGAAATACATAAATGTATTAGTACATGCGTGAATGTATATGTGTATCAGAAAGAGGATAAAAAGCAAACTCCTCACGCAGTCAATGCGCCTTACGAAGTGACGTACGCGTGTACGTGGAAACGTGCGCGACATGCGTGCCTCTGTATACAACGACGCGGGTAAAACTCATGTTAGTGTAGGGCTAGGGTCTGGTTCAACCAATAGCAATAAAGGAATTCGTGACAGCGCAGTTACATGGCCAATCGTAAGGCCCCCCTCACCGGGTTACTGACCTAGCCAACGCGTTAAATAACCCATCTTGAAAAGTACTGCGATACTCTCTATCCCTCTCTTATTTTCAGAGAGTAAAGAGTACAACCAGCAAGGTGACCAAATGTTCAACGATTCAACGTATCTATTCCATAAATATTTTACAAGATTATTTATATCGGAAGTATTATACTCCAGATGTGATTGTTCACATGGTTATTAAAATATTTTAGCTTTTGCACTTTGAGTTCTTACTACTCATATATACTGTGTGCTGTATTGTATAAAAAGACTATATCAAGCATCGTCTATCGATTCGACGGTCTAAAATTTTTTTTAAATTAGCTTAAACAGTATTAATGTATTTGGCATATGATTACAAATTAAGTTATTTAAAATAATGGGTTGGGTTTTCGTACGACAATACGTGCAGTATTCGTGAAATAGGCTGCAGACACAACAGTGTCAGTTTAAGCCGATTATAGTTATCTAAATACGAAGCCAGAACGATGTTGCAGCTTAAAATGATGTTATTCTTTGTATTGTTTTTTTTTTTTTTTTTTTTTTCTTTACATAATTTATTTTTTATTTACTTTTAAAAATAAAAAATGAAAAGTAATTTATTCTGAGAATGCGTTATTCATTAAAAACTTGAAAAGTTAACATGAAATTACGGTGAAAAAAATAATGATGATCTTCGATTTCCTGTAGGTGGAATTTCGAAAACCCGTTTGAGTACTTTTAAATCTTTAAAAAAGAGCATAAACCAAAGTCAGTTGGTGATTGGACGGTTGTAGATGCATGTTGGGAGAAGGTAAAAGATAAAAAAATAAAAGAGTGACCACTGACAAGAATAAGACGAAAGGGCAACGATCATAAAGAGTGTGGACTTACAACAAGTCAATATGTGCTGTTTTATTTACTTTCGGCTGCTTCGATATTATACAAATTATCAGCCAGTATGACTATCGATTGTTCATTAACTCATTTAAAATTTACATTGATAATTTCTATTTTTTTTTCGCCAGAGAGAATTTCACTTCCGATAAAATTTATCGTAATTAAAATTCTAATCTTCATAAAAGTTGAAAAAGAGCTCACGGCTTATACATTTTATTATATTTTACATGGTGGACTATCGATTATAGCAGGATTTAAGTATGGTCGTTTATTAAAAGTTATTTTTACAAATTTACTTGTTATTTAAAAGTTTTTTAATTTTTTTATTTATGAGCTCATATCTTCTTTACCCATAGAAACTCTTCTCGGCTACTTTGCTCAGTATAGTAAGGAGCACCAGCTGCATGAAACGACGTTCCAGGTGATTGAAATGCGACGGTAGAGTTTGGGAGATGTCAGAAACTATACTTTGAGACTGAAAGCTATGGTAAATCGATTGAATGCCTTCTTTGGTCACAAAAAGGTTTCACCACATGTAAAATAATATAGTTTTTCTTCATTGTCCTCGAAAAATCCATACTATTAAAAATAAAAACCGGATAATAAAAATTTCAAACAATAAAGTCTCAATAGACAATTTAAAGTAAGCGTATATAATATTAAAAGAGGGAGAAACTATTGGATGTATAAAGCTTATATATAATATTAAAGCGATGTAACACCTGTCGTTGCTCGGAAGCGAATTTGCTGATGACTAATTCGAAATTAATACTTACGAATTATCATGCCTACTTTTCTATTACTTTGCGATTAATATATTTATTAGTCCGCTCATACTTTTATTTTTTCTCAGTGAAGGGGCAAGCAACACCGTCACTTTGTTCGGTGTCATAAAATGTTATAACATAATGGACAAATCGATAGCTCGACTAAGCCTCACGAATTATTTACTTTTTTCTTATCTTATTGATGAAATCCGATTACATTCTCAAGAGAGTTCCATATTGCTAATACTTTTTATTTATATCTATATAAATATTTTTAACAATCGTTTTATTGTGAATTATAATTTGCAAAAACTATTAGATGTCAAGAAATATTTATATATTGACATCATAATATTTGTAAGTTAACTGTCGTAATAATCATTTTTATTCATGATCTTATATTTTTCATGTACATTTTATAATTATATTTTCAAAATTTTTATTGCATTGATTATATAGAAAAAGGGTCTGAAGGTGTTAAGGCCATTTTCAGACAGACTCCACTTTTTAAAAATTTTCAAACTTTAAATTGTCATAAGCGGATCAAAATTTTATTAATTGATTAAAAAAAAAAATTACTTACAATTAACATGAAGCTGAAACTAGCGGCCGTGATAAGTAGCGGCCACGCAAAAAATTTCGGGCCGCTACTTACTACGGCCGCTAGCTTCAGCTTTATGCAATTGACATCAATTAGGAGTTAAACGAAATTTGTTAAATAAGTTTCAGTTATATCATGTCAATTTTGTAATTTGAATTTTCAAATTTTTTAGGCTATAATCTATTCAACTCCTGACTGATAACAACTATAAGTAATTTTTTAAAAATTCTATATCTCGGCGAAATTACTACTTCGTTGTTCTTCAATTAAAGTTTCAATTTTTTTAAATTTTGAATACGGTTATGACAGATGAAAGTCACTGCATATTTTTAAAAAGTGGCGGGGGGGGGGGGGGCTATCTGAGAGTGACCTTAGGTACGCTTAGCGAAATGTTATCCAAAATTAAAATAAAAGAAGTCAATTAAGTAGATCAGGAAGCCGCGAAAAAAAAAATTGAGAGAATATTAAAAAAGTGAAAATCAATTTGATTTTTTTTGTTGTTTATAAATAAAATGTCGCCAATATGCAACATATTTTTTACGTCTGAAGAGTATACATCGTACATGACTGGCAGAACCTACCCCAAATAGACCGTTTAAGTTTGCCAAGAACGACGCGTATGAATTCGTGCTTCCGCGTCAATACTTTCCCTGGTTTCGTCCGGCCCCTAACCTTCCCCACTCAAAAACGACGTGCGTTGCGGACCGCGTAACAATAATTGGCCAGGGAGCACAGTACAGGCAAATCAAAAAACTTTTTTCAGACGAGCCATTATCAAATATACTTCTAAAAATAAATTATTTCAGTCCACACAACTTTCAATTTATCGTTATAATTTATATCTTCAAAGAGAATACAGTTTATATTTTATTAAAACACTTGCTAAAGTTTCATTTTTTTTACAAATTCAAGAACTTCATGAAAATCGTTAAAAATAAGATGTTTAAATACATGGATTTGTATTAAACGTCAACAGTAGTGGTTATGCTGGTACATTTAATTAAATACTTACAATGTGTAATTCTCATTATACTCAACGTTAAATGTTACAAAATCCTTTCAATATATACTTTAGGCTTGTACGAATTTTCGTCGAATCAAATATAATAATTTGAATTTTTGAATAATTATATAAAATCGAATAAGTAGAAAATTTTCGAATTATTCAAAGCTTTACGATTAATTCGAATAGTTACGAATTTCAAAATTTTATTATAAAAGACTTAAAATTGTAATATTTTTCCCAACAATTCAAATTTTCACACAAATCTACGAAAAAATTATTTTTGGTAACTTTAACAAACTAAGCTCTTCAAATAAAATTTGAATGTTTGAAAGCTGATCAGAACTCGAAAAGTTACAAAGAATTTGAAAATTTTCAGAATCCGACTTTATCAAACAATTCAAAAATTTGAATTATTCGATTTGAATTTCGACTCGAATAGTTATACTCAAATATTATGATTCTGAATTTTTGAATGTACTCAAATGAACAAAAATTTACACACTAGTTATAATCTATTCGATGATGTTTAGGAAATCGAAATATTTTGATGTCAATAATTTAAAGTCAAAAGTGGTTGCATTGATTATTTTTGATACTTTAGCTCTCGGCTTTTTCTCTCTCTCACTAGATTTATTTAATTTATTTATCTAGCAACCTGTTACCAAAACTTGATAATTTTTTTTTTTTGAAATAATTATATTTTTTAGTATAAGGTATTGCTTACATAATTGATTAGGACTACCGAAAATTTATTTTCAATAATTTTACAGTATTCATGTCTTCTATTGAAGTACAGATTTTCGTGCTGTCAAAAAAATTAATTAAAATTAAATAAATAAAATTTGAACTACCAGGATTGATTACCGTGTCATATATTTTCGAGTGATATTGACCTCGAAAGTTTTGTTTTCAACTATCCTGTAGTTATCGTCTGAGTTGTATCATTGATACGCACACGTGGGTATGTTTAGCTGTGCCGATGCACTTTTGGCTCTTGCCCGAGTGTGATATGCTTAAGGTCATTGACGCGGTACACATTTACTGTTAAATATAAACGGCGTGCCTTGCAAATTAGTTTTAAATACATTTTATATGAATGCATTTCACTCATTACTTTAAATTAATATTTCATTGAGAAATAATCCAGATTATGACTTGGAAAATTTAATTGTGCTTCAATTATCTCTGCTTTAAAAGCCGATTAAAGTTTACGTTTGCAAAAATAACAAAAAAAAAAAATATGTTTTTTTTTTAACGACCATGAAGCTGCTCATATGCGGTGACTGACCTAAACTTCTTATGTTTTCAATGACTTCCAACCAGCCCAAACACTTATGTGTCTACTGTCCAGCCTGAAAATATCGTGTATGTGGAATGTTTCACGGGAACCACGACCCACCTCAACGGAGCTCTTACTAAATGAATAATCGATGAATATCCAAACTGAGAAAAAAAAAATTTATTTTAATTATGTGCAATTAATTATTTTAAATTAAGTAAATTACATGATATAGAAATTTTTTTTTACTCACTTTTGGTTTCAGGGGTGACACTTATTTGCAATATACACAAAAGAAGGATTTCAAAAGAAGAAGACAACAATTTTTCTAGGACTAGAAGCTTAACGATAAAATTTTTGGTTTCAATTTATAATGCGAAAATTTTCTTGGGGTGAGAAAAAATTTTTGCGCCAAAAAGTTCTTTTTTTCTGTGTAAGATGTTATCTTTACTAAGATAGAGCATAAATATAAAAAAGTGGTAAATGATCTATTCAAGTATTTCTTAAAAAAGTGATGTGGTTTCAAAAATATTAATTACCGTAAACAGAAAGAAGTTTTAGGAAGATAATATTAATATTAAAACAAAGTTATATGTTAATACAGTGAAGGCAAAATGGATGGTCTGAATGTTTTGCGTTCATCCGTATAGAGTGCAGCAAACTTGTGATTTGGCAAGAGCACTATAATAGGAAGAGTATGAAAGAGAGTCATGTATAGTTCGCGGTTACGTGGGGAGTACCTATGTTAAATTATGCAGCGTGCATATTTTCCGGTCTGTTTGGTGGGTTTCAAAGCCTAACCGGTATAAACCAGCGTCACACGCGTACCGGGTGACTTGAAAGAAAGGACTTGATGGTAAAATAAAATTATTTTAATCATCAGAGCAAAATATATAGGTGGCCGAGTACCAACTGAAGCTGTAGGAAAAAGCTAGTGAGCGAGTCGAAACATTCTTTTTCGTTCATCCACTTATCTCCAGCAGAATTCGTATTTCGAGTACTTTTCATAAAAGTCAGGAATTATGAAATTTCATAAATCTGAAAAAATTTGACTATGGTTCATTTTGGGGACCAGTCCTCAAATTTCCGAATGTTTCAAAGTTCTAAAAACGAAAACATGATTCCTTGTATTTTGAGCTTTCGAACTAAAAAAATCAGCATCTTTTTTTCACTTGACTACTCATGCTGCAGACTTCTATGGTCAAGAGCTCAAAGTATTAGATCAAGTATTCAGCAGCATAAAAATGATTCATTTTTCGCGTAGAACAAATTTGATCAAGATTAGCAACCAAGCTTTGATTAAGCCAGGATCTTTGTCGGAGATAATGTCTTACAACTAAGCTTCGACTATTGAATTTCTCTAAGCCCAGGTAAATCTTGACAATTGAAAGCTGTGCTTATTTCAATTTTGTGTTTATTTTATTGAAATTTTTTTGGCTATTGGTCAAAAATCAATTTGAAATTCCATATTTTTTCTACAGAAAATCCACAGTAACCAGGGCTTGTCATCATCTAGAAAAACCATGGAACACCTTGAATTCAACATTTTCTTGATTTAAGATCTACGGTCGGTAAGTTAGAGAGTCAATCCGTGTCATCAGGATCTGTGATTGATTATCTGTATTATCAGGAATCTGTTTCATAGGAATTTGTATACTTGGGATCTGGATCGCCAATACATCTGGATCTGTGTAATAGACATCCGCATTTAATTATTTAGCACACGCATGTGTAGATCAAGACGCCAGCTGAATTTAGCAACTTTACATATCTCTGTCTATTGATACGACAACCAAAGATGACTTTTTTTCATTGAGTTGTTTTTCTAAGTGAATAGTATGAAGCAGAGTATCCAGTTTGATAAACTATGAATCTTCTTTAATAACAATAGTCAATTATTTTTATAACACTGACTTTTCGCTCATGCCGCCAAACCTACACTCGAGTATACTTCTTTGAATAAATGAACTTCTTTGAATGATTCGAACTAATATAAAAAATATTGTCGATGAATTCTTCAAAATAGTAATCTGACGCTAGCACTAGTTATACATAAAGTAAATAATAGAGTAGCCGACGTATTCATTAGTTCTGAAAATTGCTGAAATCAAAGTTCTAGAACATAGGGGTTCTGCCCTTAGTCATAGACTTTTACAACTCGAAGAAAGTCAATTAGTACTGAAGAAAAACAATTTATACATAAGTTGGAACTACAAGTTTGTTAATAATTTCAAAATTAGTGAATTGTAGGTGGCTACAAAAGATAAACCAATAGTACATGGAAATTATTATCTTAGAGTCAAGGTAGAGTTCTAAACAATACACACTGGATTAGTTTTTCATGCATTGATTACAGTTTAATTCTAACTGCTAAGATTACGAAACAAAGTTATATTGATGGTCTAGTTGTGTGATTTATAAAATTAAATGTGAATTGGGCCGTACAAACCAGGCGAGACAGAAGCTTAAAAAAAACTCTAACAACACAAAACTACTGCAGCAATGCCAATGTATTGAAAGAAGTAAACACTACATTGGCTTCACATTATTCTGACACACAACAATTCTAATTTTGATGACACTACATCCTAGATAAAAATTATAATTCGATGAAAAATGTTAACAGTGAAATCGTTTTTTATTTTTCAAATTATTCAAATGCACCATGAAGAACCATAGATCAGGGACTCAAATAAAACTTGACCCGAAAATTTCCAATGTTTTCGAGATCTAGGAGCTTAAGGAAGTCTGCAATCATATTATATAAGACGCTAAAAGTCGACTTGAAATTAATAAATTAAAATTCTAAATCAATTTAGAAAGTATCTGTGACAGAAAATGAATACGTACTGCCAACTACCGTCAATTTTCTCAAACGAGATGTTTTACACTGGAATATTCGGCGTTGTTGAACCAACGGCTAAATCGAGATCGCAGCACACATTTTTTTTCTCAATGTAAATACGACAAAAGTACTAATATTACATTTAATTTTCATCAGAATCCAGAGAAATAACTCGACTCCATTGGATGATATGAATATTGTATTAGAATCATATTAAATATAATTTTTATGTAAAAAAAAAGGTATAATAAATGTGGCTAAGTGCAAAGAACCCGGAAGTTGTGTCTAACACTGTGCGCGTGAATGAATGTCAAATCAGGCATAAGTTCAAGGAAATGAGGATAGGTGTTGGTTATTATAAAGGGTTAAGAAAACTCGAGGTGAAACTAATTCGCATTTTCATATTATTTATATCGGATGAGCCAATATAATAACAAAACTAAAGTTTTATTTAACTTGGGGTAACTATCAGCGAAGTTAGACCTTTTTAAAAAACATATTTCTCAATATCTTCATTGATATCCCAGAGCATGAAGTAACTTAGCTTGGCTACGGATAGTATATATGGAAAAAAAGTTAGCAGCGGGTCGCAATACTTTTCCGTGAGACGGCACCGAGTGCCGTCGGCCCTGAAGGGTGGGCTTGGGCTGGACTGGCGGGTGTGCGTAGGGTCAACGACCGCAGTTGAGAGGGCTTCTCCCTACCTCGTCGCATGCTTTTGCATTTTCCCTTCTCGTTTCTTTTTCATTCTCTCCTCGTTTGCTCATTCTGTATATACATTCATCTGTGTTCTCTCTTGAACTATATGTCTCAGTGAATCTGATGGGCGTAGATTGGGACAGGTTAGATTCAACTTAGGGTTCAATATCGAGGGAAAATACGAGCCTTTATTTGATCGCTCACTGTACTTCCTGCGTTCTGCCTTCCGAGAATCCCGTTGGGGTTTGTTGCCAGCGTGAGTTGATTGTAAGTAAGCTACTCACAGAATAATAGTATATGTATGAAATGTTCATGAATGTCTTTCGAAATATATATAAACGAGTGCTGGATTCAGTTAATGCTGAGTGCGATGGGAGAACAAAACACCACTGATAGTATACTGATTTCGTACAATTTTCAACATTAGAATATTTTCAGAAAAAGCTTTTATTCTGTCGTAAGAAAAAGCAGACTAATTTAACGTATTGTTAGAGAAAATAAAAATAAAATATCCTTCAAATCTCTTCAATTATTAGCGTAGCTTACAGCGTACAAACTTATTTCATGTTATTCATTTTTTTTTTTTAAATCTTAAAATTGTTATTTTTATGTAGCATACAATTTTTTGCCTAATCATGTTATAAAACCCGCAGCTTACAGCTTAAATTTTGATAGAATGAGTTGGAACAATCCAAGATAGAATATGTCGGATTACTCTATCGAGTTTACTTACGCGCTTGAAACTAACCTGTTACTTCAGTACGTGATTCTGTATGCATTACTTTTTTATAAAAAGACTAAAATAATATAGAAACTTCGGAAGCTCAAAATTTACAACCTAAAATATCCGGTCGATATTTGGTCGTGAACTGAACGAGGATTCAAAATAAAAGAAATATCACAAACTATTTTTAATGACAATATAATAAGAATAAAGAGATCTCTTTGTATTTCATATATATTATACACGCTGATAGTTATCATGAATATTTTTCATTGTTACTAATACAGTATTATAATTAAAAATTTTTTCACCATAATGCTACGAAATGAGTACATTATAACCATTTTCATCAATAAAAGTTATCATTCACATTACGAATAGTAATAATTACTCTCTAAATTTGAAACAGTGTATATACACTATTTTTCAGTAGTTTTCACTGTTTCAGATTTAGAGAGTAGAATCTTAGATGACAATATTTATTTTACAACCACACGGAGAAAAATGTTGGCTCGAAACCTACCAATTTTTATTATGCTGCCGACCAAACTTGAAACAGGAAGGGAAGAATCCAAAAAATTATGCTCATACGAAAAATTATTATGCTGTACACAATTCTTATTACGCGCGAGAAACTTATCGATAAGATTTAATAACAATTACTTTCATACATTATAATAATTGTGATGCGGCATAATAATTTTTCGTACGAGCATAATAATTTTTCGTATGAGCATAATAATTTTTTAGATGCTTCCCTTTCTGTTTCAAGTTTGGTCGACAGCATAATAAAAATTGTTAGGTTTTGAGTCACCATTTTTCTGCGTGCATGGTTTAATCAGGTATGAGACTCTCTAAATCTGAAAAAGTGAAAAACCTCTAAAAAATAGTAAATACACTATTTTACAGATGTAAGTATACCACTTGGTATACTTATATCTGTAAAACAGTAAATAAACACTGTTTTAGACTTAAAGAGGTCTCTTACTATTGAATACTTCAAATCTTAATATATTATGTTGTTAATTACAATAATCGCATGAATAGAGCGTATCGCATGAAAAATGCTACCTTTCCACACTGTCATGATAATCATTGTCAAAAAATTTTCAGCTATGAAATAGCTATTTTCGGTATACGGAATTAAAACAGGGGTTTGCGGTATGCTTGTATTGGTGACATGTTTCGGGTAATGACGCGCTTCGCTCGTGCGAGAAAGATGTATATACTCGTTCTCATTGGTAATGTAACATAACCTAAGACGAATGTTGACAAGCATACCGGATTTCTCGCTTTAATCATACGTGAACAATATTTTTCAAATAGCTATTGGAATCAATAGTGTTAAAGTTTTTTTTCACACGAAAAGTAATGGTAAAATAGTTGCAGAAACACTAATTTTACGTTAGCTAATACTGTTCTTTGTTGTGTGGTATAGGAAGCGCTTCAATAAGTATAGTACATGATATGCAATTAGTATCAGATACTTTGCGTGTCATTTCTCAAAAATATAAATTCATCAACCAATTTTCACTAATTACAATTTAATTCAATATCTGACTCAATTTCAGTGATAAAAATTTGAAAATAGGTAATTATCATGCATTTCTTATGTTTTTGATTAGATTGATTATCGAATTATCAAACCTTAGATAACAGATTACAGAATTGATAGATTGGATGTTTAAGTAAAATTTACCATTCAAATTTGAATTTCGCAGTTATTACGTAATTAATTTAAGTAAGCTTTAACCCTTGAACCGAAATACTGTTGGACTGAATGAGATAGTCTGTAATATTAATCCCAACACTGTGATAACTGTGAGTTAAAATTAACATACTTGAAATAAGATTTTCATTATTTCCATTGGGTAATAATGTATAATTGAGCCTCATTAGAAATAGCTATAGCTGCTAACATTTGAATAATATCAATCAGATACTTACTTTTGTTTCGGATTTTTTTTTCACCCGTCGATTTTCTGTCTTGTATGCAAACATTGTTATAAAAGAGGATAGAAAAAAAAACGGGCTAGTCGAGGAAAACTTGTAGAAATAAGCACAGCTCATTTCTCCGAAAAGAAAAATTCATCCCTGAAGAAAATACAGGCAATAACCTTTGAATCTCTCGGGGTTGTCCGAGGAAGAGGGAATAGAGTAAAGGATAAAATGATGGGGAAGGATATCAAAAAAAAAATAAGTAAGGAGTCGGGGTAGGAAGGGGTAGCGGAGAAAATTCGAGAAGACAGGTATATAGATGTCTACCACAGTAATATGGAAGGATGGAGAAGTTGATGGTTAAAAAGAGAAAGAAGGAATAAGAGAGAAAAAATGAGGGAGTGCGCTGGGAGACAAGAGGGTGGTGGTGGGTTAAAGGTAGCGGGCCAGAACCTCACTTTATTTTTATGCAGTTATTGATCTTCGTGGAAGCCGCTCGTCGTTCTCCTGTTACCCTTCTTCGTTGCCCCGTTCTCACTCTCACCCTTTTTACCATTAGTTTTTTTTCTCACTTGTGCGACCGCGCACATCGGTTGTCTTCGTTTTGCCTACGTTGTCTCATTCGCTTACTGCCTCGTACTCTTTCCCTTTCTCGCGCGTCAACCAACCCACTCCACTTTGCTTCAGGGTGGCGGGTAACTAGCTTATCAAAAAATGGGCGTTGCCGCCTCCTCTACGGCATCTTCCATTGTGACCCGCACACCTGTACATTTTTCTCTCTTCACGTCTCTTGCTCTGGCTCCACAGATCCGGCAATCCGTGAACCTGGAAAGAGGGTTTGAGGGGTATAGCCAGGTGTACCAGAGCGAGTTACGCTGTAAGCGCGGAAGCGAAATAAGATATTGGAACTGACGGCCATGGCGAAGAGTAAGGGCGCGCACGACTCCCACACTAACCATCGCAAAACCCATCCCTGGTAGCTGAGAAAGACCCCTGCCATTTTCTTCCAGGGTGTGTCCCATGCTTCTTCGATTTTGGATAGGTTCGGGACCACCCTCTCTAGCCCACTGCGACGTTGACTACGGCGAAAGCCCACCAACACCCAAACCCAACTTTCCTGATGCACGGATGCATAACCATTGACGCACATCCACATCTTTACCTCAAGGTTCGGCAAATACGCACACACCGGTATCTTACATTGCTTCACATTCCCCAGTATAAATACGTATGACCCCGATCGATTTTTATACGCTCTTTAATTATAGTCAAGATATAATTCGGTTTTGAGCTTCAAATTTTCAATTCTCATTTTATACCCCTTCTAATTTTTTCGTCGCTCGAAATTCGTTTTTCTGTCGCCTGGTTTACTTTTCCTAACATCTGGAATTTCTGAATTTTGTAGGTTAGAAAAAAAAAAAAAAAAAAAAAAAAAAAGATTCTCGAAAGCAAACTTAGTAAAGTAATAGAAATGAAAAAATTATTTCAACTATGAGCATAACAGAACTTGAGAGTTAGAGTAAGTCTGAACTGTTGCCTGCGAATAGGGGTAGGGGTGAAGAAGAAGGGATGACGATGCCCTCGGCTCCGTAGCAACAGGCATCTGTTGCGATAGAAAGACGCTAAAGATACTCACGCCATCTAGTTATATGAATTGGCTTTCGTATTTTTATAGAGTACAAAGTTTCGCGTACATTACACTAAAATTATCATTTTAAACCTCTATATATGATAGTTCAGTCGAAAAATTAACAAAAATAATACATTTTATGTTTCTGTAAATAACGATGATTCAATTTTTCACAAAGTTGTTGGTAAAAGTTTAATTATAGTTCGAAATTTTACAGAATTGATTTCTTTAACTTTTTTTTTTAAATTTTCCACTAGTTTTAAAAAAAAGTTTGTTTTGAATTCGAATGTCAAAATAGCGGATATAAAATATCTTCATTATTAAAAAAAAGATCAAATTAATTACTAAAAATTTTTTGCACAAATTTTTACCATAACATTGAAATCAACGTTTATCTAAAAAATTTTAATAATCGTCGTGGGTAAAAAATTATAAGTTTTCTTAGTTCATTTTAAAATTTTATAACTTTGTATAACTTTTATTTTATTGTATAATAGAATATTTAACTGAGAGCTTAGGTAAAATATGAATTATAAATATTTTCAAACAACAGTCGAAGTAAAGTTTTGTAATGCAACTAACAATAAAAGCAGCGCGCTTCATATGAATATCGTTTTGCATTCTCAGTTTACAAAATTAATTGATTAAATTTTAATCGTGAAATGATTTAATCCTTAACAAATATATGCCGACAATTTCTTATTCAAACTTGACTTTAAAAAAACTCCAATAAATTAACCGCGAAAATTTTTTTTTTAAATAGTTACTTCTGAAAAAATTCATGAGTGTGAATGTAGCAGACATCGGACAAATTTTGAATTTTAAATAAACAGAGTAAATAGTTTTAAAAATAATATTTAAAAAAAATGCACGTTTAAAAAATTAAAAAATGAATAAGTGCATTTTTTAAAAATATTATTTTTAAAACTATTAACTCTGTTTATTTACAATTTTAAATTTCTCTTACGTCTGCTACATTCACACTCATAAAAATTCAACATATATGACTAATAAATTCTTTAGATTTTGAACTCAGTCGAGCAATTACAAGTCTTACAAAAAATATAAATCTTTTTTAGGTTTTCGTTGCATAACTCAAAAGTCGCTCGGCCAATTTATTTCTAAGTTTGACCAATACTGAGTCTTGAAAAGCTCTTTCGATTGCTGCAAAACACGTGCAACCCGGTCGATTTACTCTAAAGATACCGTTGGACAAAAATTACTTTTTTCCCTGTTTAAAAAAATTTTCAATAATTTCAATTCTTTTGTTTGTATATATAGATATACAGTTTGCATGGAGTGACCGCTGCTCAATTCTTTTCAATCAGTATTTTTAACCAGGGTTCAGTGCGATGTATATTTTTCTGATCCAATCGTTTTGTGAGCTCGAAGAGCTCAAAAGTTTTATTAATTCTAACGTTTTCGAGTTCTCTGAGTTCGAAAACAATGACAAGTTTTGGGATTGGGCCACAGGGTCAACCGCTTTTCAGATTTCATACACGTAATCAACAAATAGTTCAAAATCTAATGTCTAAGAAAATCTAACATGCTACTCTACACAGAAAAAAAGAACTTCTTGACACAAGAAATATTTTGTATTATGAATTGAAGACAAAAATTTTTCTTGGCTTAAGAATTTTTTTCTCGCCTGAGAAATTTTTTCCATGTTTCAATAAAATTTTTTCTCATCCCAAGAAAATTTTTTGTT
This sequence comes from Microplitis demolitor, assembly GCF_026212275.2. NCBI lineage: Eukaryota > Metazoa > Arthropoda > Insecta > Hymenoptera > Braconidae > Microplitis > Microplitis demolitor. Next base: position 1,960,859 of record NC_068554.1, on the reverse strand, counting down.
TCACTCTATAATACAAAAAATTTCTTAGGTCAAGTAAAATTTTTTTTAGATCAAGAAAAAACTTTTTACCCCGAGAAATTCTTTTTTTCTGTGTATAAACATGAATAAGTGAAATCTGTGAATATTCACTAATTTTAAGTGCAAACCGAACCACTTATTTTAAAAAGTGGTTCGATTGGCACAGAATTAGTTAATATATTGGCCTATTTCACTTATTCATGTTTACAAAGTAGCTGTATATCATTTTCAACTAATATTAAACAACTTCACTGAATTCGAAATTAAAAACTTGTCATTTTCACTTTCTATTAACAAATCGAATTTCACTAATACTATTTACGTAACAATTATTTTTTTATTCATAATGAAGGTTACAAACTTGATATCTCACCCGCCACATCCATCCCACTGTCAACCCACGATTAGATATTGAGACAATATTTCTTACATATGTACATAAATGTTTTATCAAAACTTTGCTTTCATCTATTAGCTAGAAAATTTATGTAATAGATCTGTTCCCAAAGTTTTTGAATTTCAAAAAATTTTGATAGGTTGATTGGTCGACAATTACTCTTTTGGACTTACAATTATAGTTCATTTTTTGAGTATTCATGACTTATATTAAATAAAAAACTTTTCTGATTAAAAATTTTTCCTTAATTAAAAGTTTGATGAGTCAAGAAGTATCGTCAGAATAACGAAGAAAAAAATTTTAATAAATATTCGATTATTGGCATTAATATGAGCCATTTTGTAATTAGGATGACTAAGTATGCTTACGCTACACTATTAATTGGTTAATAGTTCTAACGTATAAAAAGTCGAAACACTCATAATAGACTGCATGAAATACTGAGAATTTATTTAGTCATAATATGAATTCATTATATTCATAAAAATAGTGGTTTTAAAATCTCAACTTTTTACCAAGTATTTTATGCTAACATTTGTTTGAATTTATTCACATTCATAGTTTTGAATTAAATGTGTTTATCAATATTATATTACTTAGTAAAAATATGATCACAGTACAAACTGGTAGCGTGACACAAACTTATGCGTGCATATTAATGCAATATGTTTGTCGCGTCACCTAAAAGCGCACCAATATAGACAGTATATTCCCGACAGGCAGGCCGTGTTATCATAACCCAGTGACGCCAAATATTGATTTTGACGCGAACACACACACCGATAAAGAGTTTGTGTCCATATTATTCGCGCTTATATTCACTGAAGTAATTTAAATCGTTGTCATATTTGTTAAAACTTAATGTTTTTATGAAAACTTTAAATTCAAATATCAAGAACTTGAATTTATTTTAAAAACTATTATAATGATTGAATAAATTTAATTTCTCAGCTTCAATTTAAGATAACTATCAGAAGTGCGACCCTTGAAATAAAAATCTTGAACAGTTAATTTGCAATTAATATAACGTTGATGAAATAAATAAATGTATACAGATCTGAAACTGAATATGTATTGATAGTATGGATCAATAAATAATACTAAATATTATTAAAAAGTTAAATTCTCTGGTTTGATAAGTAACAGCCGTTTGCATCACATAATTATCTGCATCCATCGAAAAGTGGATATTTCTGGACGTGTCCTTGATTTCACAAAACAACGAAAGGCGCGCCCTCGGTGCATTATTGGCATCTAAGGGGGGAGATGTAAGGATTGGGCGAACGCATGGACTTGGCGACGTCGCCTGAGTGAGAGAGAAGGTTAACATCGGATAATGCCAGAGGAATGCGCATTTCCTGCGGACCGAATCAATTGTGTGTCCAAGTTGTTCCACACGGGTCTTTTTCAGACCAATGTTTTTACGGTTGGTTAGTACCGTTGCATGTGCAACTCAGTATAAAAGGGGGTCATGGTACAACCCAATAGCAATAATAATCCAAGAACTATAAGTTTGTATTCTGGCCAAACTGTCTCTAAATCTAAAATCACTGAAATTATGCATACTGCATGTGCATAAGTAGCGAACTCTGTCGCAGCAACTTAAGAAAACTAAAGATTGCTGGGTTATCTAACAAGAAGCTGGCTTAACACTTAGTTATATACCGACAAACGGTAAGCTGTCAACTACAGGTTTTATGCCAACGGTTGGCTATGAGGATCATATTTCTGATAACCATCAGTTAAGATCATATGAGTGTACCTACATAACCACAGTTTCTCCGTAACTAAGTGATGAAAAAACAGTTTTAGTTAATGTACCTTCAAGTTGAGGGTAACACTTGATTATCCAACTATTGGCTACAATCCCTGATAGCCAAGTTGGCGAGAAACTGACGAGAAACTTGCAGCCGCAACTGGAACCAAGTTGATCGCCAACAGTTGGTACCTCCAATAGTTGATGGACATTTTCTGAGAAAGTTGGTGGCAAAAGTTGTAAATCCAAAAAGTTGACGATCACTTTCTGAGAAAGTTGGTGGCAAAAGTTGCTTGCAAAAGTTGGTGATCATAAGTTGACGGTAAGTTTACTTTCAATTTCCTCAGAAACTTGCATTCCAGTTGCGGCTCCATACTGCCGCCAACTTTCTGAGAAAGTTGGCGGTAACTTGTAGCCAAAAGCTGCAAAAGCTGAAGTTGTCGATAACTTGTCGTCAAGTTGGTCGGAAACTAATGAATGACCAACTTTTTCTCGATCAACTCGTGTTATCAGGGATCAGTTCAATGATTTTGAACTTATTTGAAAAATAGTATATTACATACCTAGGCCAGTAAAATAAGAAAAGTCTCAGAGCACATGTAACTATTGGCCGAGGCGAAGCCGAGCTGACAAACTTACCTGTGCGAATTTAGCGTCTCATCGAAGAAATTGCGAAATCAAAATGACCTGAATTGATAGGTCTACGTTAGGTCCGTATAGGTCCACCAAAATTATCGTTAGGTCCCTTATAGTTTTTTTATAAATAATTGTTGAAATTTTGCAAAAAAAAAATTCATTTTAGCATGAAAAACTAAAGACCAATACGGACCTCATGATAAGGAATGCAAAAATGATCAAATTTATTGGTTTCTCTCTGAATGAGGTGCTAAAATGAAATTTTTTATTTGCAAAATTTCAAAAATTATCCATAAAAAAACTATAGGTGACCTAACGATAATTTTGCTGGACCTATACGGACCTAACGTCAACCTATCAATCCAGGTCATTTTGATTTCGCAATTTCTTCGATGAGACGCTAAATTCGCACAGGTGACAAACTTGTGGTCTGAGGCTTTCCTTTTTACTGGCCAAGGTGCGTATACTATTTTCTGCTCGACGAAGCCGGAAAGTTGCAACTTCGTTCAGGGCAGCGGCCCGAAAGTTTCTACTTTCCGGCCGGAGGGCAGAAAAGCACTTTTTTGAACTTTTTGTAACGATATCTTTTGAAAAAATCATCCAATTTTGATAGTTAAGGCGGTATTCAATGCAGTTTATTGAGTTTTGGAGCTGATTAGATTTTGAAGATTATTTCAAGCTTTTACTGTTTTCGACTGATTGCGGAAAGACACTTTTTAAAACTTTTTTCTCGACCGTTGCCTACAGTTACAATAGATAAAATTCTCTTACATTCCGTTTCATTATAATTTTTTAATGATAATATTCGTTTTGATACTCTTTATCGTCGACGTATTCCAAGTTATGCGCAAGTCAAGTGTAAGGAAAATTTAATAATCTATGAAGAGGGTAGCACCTGCCTTAGCAACGAGTTAAACAACACAAACTTTATTTTATTGTGTTTGAATTGTAAGCTCTTTTAGCTGTCAAGGTGCTGGAATAATTTTTTCTTATTTTGGAAACATGGTAAAAATAATATATAGCTATTAATAAAATGCACTTTTGTATAATTCAATATCGTGATTATCATATCACATAATAATTGTCGTTTATTCGATTTTCCGATCAGAGAACGATTCATTTCTAACAAATTCATTCTTGACCAAACTATTTTCAATAGTTTTTAAATTATCACAACTCAGAAGAGTATTCAAAATCACTTTTGATAGAAATTTTCACTAGAAATACAATTGATTTTCTGATAATTCGAAAAATTTTGAATTGGTCAAGAACGAATTCGTGGGTAAAAAACATTTTTTTTAACGAAATATATTTGACATTGAGGAAATTTTAAACTGTTTATCCAACAAACTTTAGGGGCTATTGTCAATTTTACGTAAATTACGACCAAACCAAGATAAGGAGTTACGGCTTTTGCTACTTGGTCTTGACAATGCCGGTAAAACAACGATATTAAAATCATTAGCTAGTGAAGACATTACTCAAGTAAGTTTTTATATTCAGTCTGCAATAGTAGCAAATATAACTATATGATATATTGAAGGTTACGCCTACTCAAGGTTTCAATATAAAAAGTGTACAAAGTGAAGGTTTCAAACTCAATGTGTGGGATATTGGTGGAGCACGAAAAATACGACCTTACTGGCGAAATTATTTTGAAAATACTGATATTCTAGTAAGTGCATTTTTTTTTTTTTTTTTTTTTTTTTTTTTTTTGTATACTTTCAAACATGTTCTAATGATATTCTTTTAGATTTACGTAGTAGATAGTGCAGATATTAAAAGACTGGATGAAACAGGACAAGAACTTTCAGAGCTTCTGCTGGAAGAAAAATTACGTGGAATTCCACTATTAGTATACGCAAATAAACAAGATCTTGGACAAGCTGTTACAGCAGCTGAAATCGCCGAGGGATTAGGACTTCATAATATTAAAGACCGTGACTGGCAAATACAGTCATGTATTGCAACAGAAAGCAAAGGTGTTAAGGTAAAGTTTTTTTTTTTTTTTTTTTTTTTTTGGGAATAGACTTCTTTATTTTGTCAGAAGATTATAGTCAGATATATTTGCACAGAGTAATATGGGGCAAGTGTGCGCAAACTTATTCATTTCGGACTGAAGTGCATGGGTTTGCGCACACTTGTCCTACGTGACTTTATAAATATTATAATAGTTTCGTTGCTCAGTACAAAAACAATATATAGATTTATTACATTGACATATTTTTTTAATATAAATATTATATTTGAATGTTTAGCGCAATATTCCATTCCTTGCTTTGATCTACATATGCGTGTGCTGAATAATTAAATGCGCATGTGCAGTCTAGAGATTTTGGTCGTAGCTAAAATCAAAGTCACGTCATCAGAGAAAGAATAGATAGTTATTGGTTCAAATTATTTAGTAGGGATAAATTTCGTCCTCTCATTCAAATTCAGTGATTTAATATAAAAATGAGTGTTTTAATATATATTAAACCACTCTTTTGACCAAACAGAAAGGATTGTATTTTAATATACAGAGGTGTTCTTGTTTGAAACACTACGGTGTTATAACAATGCCAGACTATTTTGGCCAGATGTAACAAATTGGAATAAACGGCCGTAATTTTTTTTTAATTTTTTATTTTTCATCATTTTTTGCCGACAGGATATTAAAAGTTTTATGTATTAACTAATGGTGTTTTAAAAGTATTTAAAAATTATTTTTGAAGGAGTCATTGTACTAAAGTATAATATTTTGTATATTAAAACGCAACTATTTTCTTCTGACAATTTGAATTTATTATCATACAGTTTGAAAAAATCATGAAAATATTTATAAAGGATTACAATAGAAAATACTTTACTTGTCCAATGAAACTGAAGCAAGCGGCCGTAAGAAGTAGCGGCCAGTAATTTTTTGCGTGGCCGCTACTTATTTTGGCCGCTAGCTTCAGCTTCTACACTTGTCCATCTTGATTTTTACATTGTAGGCTTACACAAAAATTATATTGATAAAAAATAATGTTATTAGTATATTTATATTGTGATCACCCTTATGAATATTTATTATTTTTATCAGTTTATTGCATGTTTAATAAAAAATTATTACAGGAAGGACTTGAATGGGCATGCAAAAGTATCAAAAAGAAGTAATATTTAATCATATATTCTGGTGAAACTATTATCGGAATGAATATGTAGCAGTGACAAATTTTTGTACATTCGTTATATTCATTTTGAAATTTATCTAATATTTACAAAGATTAAATTATTGATATAGTAAATAGGTTAAAGTGAATAATTATATAAATTATATTAAAAACCGAACTTCACGTTTCGTATTACTTGACTTATTATAACATATATATTTAACAGTATTGCACTTAATGGAATGTAACATATTCGATGTCTTATTATTACTAAGTAGATAAAACTTCCAAAAAGTTGATCATGATTGCAATTTAAATGTGTGTGATTTATATTTTTCAAATAATGTAAAAATAATCATATTTTTAATTTAAAATAAGATAGTCAATCTGCAATATGAAATAAAACTTTAAATAATTATTATAACTAACATATATCTTGATTTCATTACACTGATATTAGATATCTTCAATGAAATTTTTTTCGTTAACTGAAATATCAAAAACATTGGGAATTATTTATGTCTCAATATCCTGCCATAAAAAAATTTTTGGAAGAATTTGATGTTTTTTTGAACCTTTATACTATTTGCACTATAATTCAATATGAATTGCTTCTGTAGTGACTCGAATTTCTTCTTCATGGAACTCATTGCAGTCAGCTGGATACTTATCCTAAAAAAAACAAATTCATTGAAAAATTTTTCAACCGAAAGTTATTATTAATCCCTAGCAGATCTGAATTATGGGAATTTACGATATTCGGAAGAATTAAGCTTCCCGCTCGGCATGAGTCTCAGAAAGACATCTTATTGATGTCATAAAGATCTAAAAAAGTATGTCGAGCGGGTTAATTCGGATCCGCCAGGGTACTTTTTAACAAGATACATACGAAACATTGTTCATTTTCTCTAATAGCACCATAAAGTGTCCAAAAACTAACATTCGTTTTGGTACTAATTGCCCATGCTGCTGGAAAGCTGCTAACCTTTATAATACTGTCTCGTAGAACAGATCTATTGTTCTCATCAGATGGTTTTTGATTAATAACACATAATATGTGAGTTGCACATTTTGGAGATTTTACTGCCCACTTATATGCTCGATAAGTCTTAAAAAATATATTAAAATAGTGTATTCAAGATTCAGTCTTTTACGGAGAAAAAAATGTCGTAATTAGATTATTAAATTTGTATTTACCTTGAGAATCGGAGATACTAGATCATTATTTATAGTGTCGCTGAGACGATTGCTGAGTTCATTAGCATTGACTCTAGACATAATGAATCCTTTCTCTGAAGCCAATTTTATCAAATCCTGAACATATGCCACGGCAGGTTTTATATACTTAGCACTGTCTATGTTCATGTTAAGATATCTTTTGGCCCCAGCATTTATCATTCTGGTAAGACTTTCAGCAGGTTTTGTTGGGTCGAATACCGCTGACTTAGGAAACCCTTGGGATTTCAGAAAACTGTTGACTACAAATTGCGCAGTGGTTAAATAACGACTTTGAATATCAGGATCAGATATATGAGAGAACCAATCAGCAACGAAATTTGTCAAGGATTTTATCCATCGTCGACGAGCACTTGGATTTTCAAAACTTTCAAGAATTCTTTCATACATAATATGACCTTCCGAATCACTCATAGAACCTATGATATGAGCCAGCCCACTATTTTTCCATAGAGTTTGCCCGAACTCAGAATTTCTGGAACAAAATTTACGACATTTTTTTTAAGTCTTATGTAAAATACTTATTTATTAAAAATTTATCAAATTATTACCTAAAATGATCCCATAGAACATGTATATTTTCAAGAATTGGCGGCATGTACCATGAATGAGCTGAATGATCATGATTTTTTGGATGATCAGGAGATGATTCGCCAGAATTAAAGTTCTCCAATATCATGGGAAGTAATCCTAAGATACCTTCAGCATTATTGTTTTCACGAGGACCCAAAAACATACTTGCCATATTCATCAAGCCTTCAAAGTCAACATTAAATCCGTTTCCATCTTCATTACTAGACCTGGCGTTTTTCATCTGTTGATTGTTATTACTAGCAGAAGAAGCAACCATTTGTAAAACTGGACCCAGCATTGACAAATCTATGCCGCCTTGATTTTTACCATTTTGACCTCCTGATGTACTCGCCATCAAGTTTCCAATTCCAGACAAAATTTGGCCAAATCCTGCTAGTCCCTATTCAAAAAACATATATCAATTCTTATGCTAAATTTCGAATAATTCACAATTGAATATTTTTTTTTAAAATGCATACATTGTTTTCATTCATAAATTTATTTGTCCCTTGTGATTCATCAGAAAAAAATGAATTCGCCACTTCTGCAAATGCACTGGAAATATCAACGTCATCCTCTTTCTGAGCAACGGCAATGCCCAAAAAAGCTATCACTATTATTGTCTTTGGAAAAATCATTGTTTTATACCTAAAACATAGATTATTAATGATTTCATAACTTATCTGTAAATACAACTTCAAATAAGACAATACATCATTTTTATGACTGTCGAAAATTTTCTCGTCCCTTTTCAATAAAAATGATGATTTTGCATAAAATTAAAATAAGCGTTTATCTCCATAAATATTCGTAAAATGAATTTTAGAAATAATTATTCATAAATATGGCCGAATTCAAGCTGAATCTTGTCTTGTTATTTTTGGCTAGCAAAAATAACGCGTTAATACTGTCACGTTTTGAAACAAACCGGAAACGTTTCGGATTATGATTATTGAGATACCGTTGCTTCTTCGACGGGCCTCATACTAAACTATATATTCCATCAAGTAAAGATCATGTATAACTCTTTATTTATTTATGCATTTATCTTTGTATTTTTTCTTAAGACGTCAATTTAAAGTAAAAAATTGCTATTTAAGACGAAATTTTTTCATAAGATTTCCATGATGTCTATTATATTAAATGACGTCTAATTCGATTAAGAAATTGTGAAGTCATATTCTATAGCATCTAAAGAATAGATTTCAATAATAATAAATATATATATATATATATATATATACATATATATATATATTTTTTTTTCAATCGTAAAAATGTTTAACGGTTTGAAATCTGGCTTTAATAAACATTTTGTGACTCATTGTAGAATTTTAAGATCATTGACATACATATGTACATATATATGTACTGGTTTTTTTTTTTTTTTTTTTTTTTTTTTTTTTTTTTTTTTTCAAATAATAAGATACCGCTTGCATCTGTTTATTTATAGAAATAAAATATCTTTAAGATCAGTAAAACGTAATTTAAAATTAATAAAAGATGTATCGTTAAATACAGTTGGCTCTTGAAACATGTGATTCTGAATACCGTAATCCACATAAAATTGACATTCTTCGCTTTCAAGGTTTGATACAGGATAACGGTACACAATTATTATTATCAATACATAAAAAAATACGGCCATAATAAATGGAAGTATTAAGAAGAGAATGAAATATATTTTTAAATAATTAACAAAATCTTAATTCAGATTTAAAATTAATTTTATATTTTCCGCAGAAAAAAATCTTCAGTATAATAAATTTTTTACCCATACGAAAAAAAAAAACGTGGCACTTTTTCACTCATATTATCATTAATAGCTTTAACCATGCAATTTTGCCGTTCAATTTATTATTTATCCGTTATCACTTTTAGTTGATAACAAGCGTCCTTAAAAAAAACATTAAAGTCATATACAAAACATAGAAAATATACCTACATCTATACATATATATGGAGTAGAATTTAATATCGTTAATTAACCCTTGGGAGCAAGAATATTCTCAAGTTAGCGTTGAACCGTTTATTACTATATCTAACATAAAATAATTCTGCTTACAAAGTTGAGAAATATTTCAATGAAATTTAAAAAAAAAAAAATTATTTTTACTTACCGTTAATAATAATCACATTTATTTAAATAAATAACAAGAAATCTAATTACTCTATGGTTTTAAATATAAATATTGTTTTAAGTTTGTAAATAACGCCGGAGTGGCAAGAGTTCATACACCTGACGATGCTGTGGCTTGACTGGCGTTGAGTGTAGCCTGGCAAACGGTACTTCCTTACCTGAACGACTCCGAGGAATTATGCTTTGTAGCAAACAATGCAGGAAAATTTTTTTAGTGATTATATAAGTTGACCTACAAATTATTGTATCTAATGAAATATTTTATATTTGTTTTTGTAGTTTAAATAAACAGTATATAAATGTATATGTATATACATATATATTTTTACGGATTCGAATCAAAATTATTTAATTTAAAAATTTTTAATATTTCGTTTATTGTTAATGACAGTCATCAAACATTGACAGATTATTAGTTGAAACAATTTTTTTTCGGGTATTATGGCGTATGCGAGATATTTTTAAATTATTTTTTAATAAAAAATTATTTTTAATAATATGAAGCGAAAAAGAATTTTATGAAACGACAATATTTTAGGCAAAATATTTATCTACTGTGAAACTGACGTGGCCTTTCTGTGGCACAAACTCGATGTCTAAACTCGTTTTGAGCGGATGACTCGTTGAAGATTTCGGGTACTGATAAATATTCTGTAACTAGAAAACTTATAGTTTAAATTAGTAAAATGAAAAAATTGTACAAGTTTAAGAATGGAGAACATTAATTATTTTACCAGTAATTTATTGTCTTTAAAATGGAAAATTTGTGGATAATACGTAAATCAGTTTAGGACAGAGAAGACCTTTCTGTTAAGAATGGATGAGCATAGAAGGGAGCTACTAATCTTTCAGAGAAGGGATAAGTTTATGAGTTTGCCTGCACTGTGAAAAATTTCCAAAAAATTTTACTATGGGCGCATTGTAACACCGTACTATAAGAAAACTGTTACAAAATTTACAAGTGTCCCATAGTAATGGTATGCGCAGATGACACAATTGGGACCTATGCGCATACGTTTACTATGGGACACTTGTAAATTTTGTACCAGTTTCCTTATGGTCCGGGGTTACAATGCACCCATAGTAAAATTTAATGGAAATTTTTCACAGTGTAGTGGTCAGTAAGATTGAAGACATGGGCCAAAAGTTTGAAAAAAAAAAATTTAGAGGGGAATAGGTGATTTTCAACTAAACTATTTTCATACATAAAGAGCCTAATTATTGAATAAAATTTTTCATTCGATGTTTTATGTTATTTATCGAATGAAATGCTTCTCGTTCGGAAACTTCGGTTGTGTCTAATAACGACTCATTCAAAATTTCCATTTGCTAATGTGTGCAACAAGGACCGTTTCGTTTGCACACATGCGTGTGACAAAGAGAATAGATAGCATATCCTCTTGTCACTTTGCCCGTTTATCGAAAATGCGCTCGGATATATTTTCTTCATATTTCTATTAATATGTCGAAAAGGATGCGCTGTAACAAATTTTTGAACTCGATGTAAAAATATATATATAGCACTAATCATTATTGTTATTGATGTAAATTATTTTGGAAAAAATATTGAATACACGGTCCAAAATTAAGCACCGTGTGTCGGGTAATTTTCACACCGGAAGTTGAAAAATTGACCATCAAAAAAATTGATTTTAACTAATGCCAATTTTTCTTGTTTAAGATTTTTTTTTATTTTCTTCATCAAAACGACTCTTTTATCTAATTAAATACGGTGTTAAAATAGTAATATCTAAATATACACTAAAAATTATTTTTATATTATTCATATTGATAATTCTCAGTATCTACGCTCCTAGAGTTTTCTTCTATTAATATATCAATAGTTCTGAGATAATGTTAATAGTAGCGGATTCTATTTCTGTAAGAAGCTTGCACTTTTATGCAGAACCCCAATGATATTCGAAATATCGATCCGTCGTACCTACCGTACAATTTTATTTTACAAATATGTATAGAACACTAATAATTTTATCTACATAGTAAATTATAGTCTTCTTTCCCGAATGTATAATTTTTCTAATAATAGGTTTTACGCCGTAGTTCTGAATGCGTCATGAATATATAATCCATGTCTTATGATAAAAATAAAATGATATTATAGAGTTGAACATAAATGTTCCGCAATCTTATCCGGAAAATTTTCGAAAATTACAAAAACCGAATATGTCACTCGATACTTGGAATTCAGGAACGAGTTATGAACTTACGATTTATAAAATAATTATGTGGCCTTTAGGAATTTGGCCACTGAATCGCGGTGAATTGTTTTCTGATATTCGTCTTTTTTTAGCGGCAATCACACAAGTAAGTGGTTACTAGATTAAATGCAGACTAGACCTTGATATATAATTTTTATACAGGCGTCTACATGTATTTGTCTTCATATAGAAATGTGGCTGAACTGTCAGGGTCTAGAAGATATTTTAGACATTTTCGTCCTCAGTGTTTTTGCCCTTCTCGCTTGCATGAAAGGAATAATTGTACGTTATCACCAAGATAAACTTCATTGCAATGTCACATCAGCTGTCAATGATTGGTTCACATTATCATTGAAAGCCAACTTACGAAATCGTAAAATTATGATGGAACATGCTCGTATCGGTCGAATAGTGTGTATTTCTTTAATGGCGCCCGCTTCTGGTGGTACACTTTCATGGATAGTATTTGCATTGCCACTTCCGATGTTCATTCCTGAAAATAGCACTGATGTTATCAGAAATTACCCTTTACAAACAGCGTGTACTTTTCAATCTGTAACTCTGTCTGGATATTATCACATCATTTTTATCATTCAAATCTATCAATTGATAGCTACATGTCTGGGAAATTGTGGAAATGATGTTTTCTTTTTCGGGCTTGGAATGCACATTTGTGGTCAGTTAGAAATACTCAAGAATGAGTTTCGAGAATTAAAGACAACGAACAATAAATTAGAGGACCGAAAAATTTTTCAGAATGTCGTTCGCAGACACTCTCATCTCATGAGCTTAATTTATAAATTAGAAAGTTCATTCAACTTGGTTATTCTAGCTCAGCTTATTATGAGCGGAATATTAATCTGTATTATGGGTGAGTAATCTAATAAACTATTTTTCTGTAGCAACTGTTGGCAATTTCCAAATTCGTGATTATCCCTGATAGCCAGGTTTCTCGTCCAAAAGTTGGTACTCATTAGTTTGCGATCAACTTTCTGAGAAAGTTGACGTCAGTATGGAGCCGCAACTGGAATGCAGGTTTTTGAGAAAATTGAAGGCAACTTTTCGTCAACTTATGGATTACCAACTTCTGGTCATCAACTTTCTCAGAAAGTGACCGTCAACTTATTGGATTTCCAACTTTTGCCACCAAGTTTCTCAGAAAGTGTTTATCAACTTTTGCGGCCAACTTAGTGTCTAGTTACGGATGTAAGTTTCGCGCCAGTTTTTCACCAACTTGGCTATCAGGGTAATTTTGCTTTTACACAAGTCATTATATTTTGAATATAGACTAATTCGTTTAATTTTCCTCAGGTTTACAAGTCATAATAGCGTTGAAAACTGAAAACTTATTCGCCGGAGTCAAAGCTTCTGTTGTGTTATCTTCACTAATGTCCCAATTGTTTTTATACAGCTATGGAGGTGATTACTTGACATCTCAATGTGAAGCTATTGCTTTTGCAGCATATGAAAGTCCATGGCACAAAAGTTCAGTGAAAAGAATAAAAGACATTCAATTTATTATTCTTCGCGCAGAAAAACTGATTTATGTTACGGCGGGAAAATTTTTTTACATGACTTTAGGAACTTTTATGGATATTATTAAACTATCAGTTTCTTATATGTCTGTTTTGAGAGTCGCAATAGATGTGTGATGGTTTTACTACCAAGCTGAGTGATTTAAATATATAAGTTAAACATAACATAAACATAATAACCAACCATTTTTATACTCTCATCAACCACATTGATTTTGGAAAAAGTTTTTATAGGTTATGGTGCAAAATATCTAACTATACATCAAAAATCGCACAAATTGTATAAGTTTACAATGCGTTCATATGTATATTTGTATGTTTATTTTTTAGTAGAATGCATCGATATTTATTTGATATAAATATTTTATTTTTCACTGAATTATTTATTTTATAATTCATTTATATCTTCAATTTGCATTCAGAAACACCTTTATGCTTCATAAACACCAAATATTTTAAAAAATTTTAAGTACCATATTATAAATTGAAATCTGCAATAGAAGTTTTCAGTGCTACTGATAAGAAAAATAAATGTCAGTTCTCAGGTCGAAAATAAAACTTGATTTAGACTTTGTCGTCTTAAATCGTGAGTAAGCCAGTTAAGTCTAAAACAAGGCGAATTCGCACCGGTTGATGCAACCTGTTCACTAGTACAGGAAACTGGTGCCACGAGGGGCTACTCCAAGCCTTCTTCGGCCAGAGTTTCTTTATTTCCTGAGATGGTAGGAGTGCGTAGCCCACAGAGGTTCGAGATGGTTGTGGTTAGATACCATGCGCAATGAGGATTTTTAATAATACTTCCACCCTTAGTCACTCGATTATATTTTTCAACTAAGAATGTCATCTAGGGAAGAGATAAGGGCTACGCAAGGCGCATATATCCAAAAAGATGAGGAAATAGTCTTCTGGAAAACTTATTTAGCTCATTGTATTTTTTTGTAATTGTATTTAAAAAAACTAATACAAAGCTGAAAATTTGTTATAGTAACGTTAATATTAAATATCGTGAAACAATGAAACGTGTTCTGATGACGCTTACTAACTCCCAGCTAATTTACTTACGTAAAAATCATATTTTTCATTTTATATGGATTCTCGACAATAAATTATAGTGACGCCTATTTTTTGCTCTTATTGAAATTATTTTAGAGACGTCAGAAGTGTAAAGTATGACATAGATGCTTTGATCACCTGAAATATGGATAAATTTTCATGAAAAAAATTCAGTGCTATACCTCAAATTTTCAAATAATTTTTATACTTTGCTGAAACTTTCACATGACATAGTATACATTTTTCCAGCTGAAAGAATGCATGGTTTTCGACTTCGCATCATAATGAAAATCCCAAGTTTTTTTGTTTTTGTAGAAATATTATACCATTCACCCGAATACCTTCAATTTAAATATATATTCAAAATGCTTCATTTTTCGATATATTTCCAAAACAAAAATCAATTGCTCACACTAATTGATGGATAGAAAGACTATGGTCCAATAATCTTTGCCCAGGCCAACTGAGGAAGAAAAGATGCACAACTTGGCCAATCGAAAAAGTGCCAAATCTGATCATCTCACCGGTTTCATTCATTTTCATTACAGTCTAAAACCGAAAAAAAAAATGATACTGTTTTCACATAATTCAATTAGGTTTTGAATAGTGTTTACGCACCTGAAATCCTGTAATACTTAAAGCCAACATATTAATCATTACAATAAATAACAGACAACTATTGTAAGTAGATTTGAGAATTCGACAATACCTTAAACAAAACAAAAAACAAAAACGTTAAACTAGATTAAAATTATCATAAATTTACCAATTAGTCCATTACAGTCACCAACTCGAGTATATTATTATGTTTTTTTATGTAATCTATCATTAACTGATGCATTCTGTCCTCTCGGATTACTTTTTTTCGTTTATTCCATACATATTTGTTGTTTGCTACATTCTTTAGACGATATCTGAAAATTATAATGTCTATATATAAATAACTTATTTTACGTCACTTTAATTATCCGTGCGATCATTAGTGCACGGGTTATAAATTATTAAAGTCAACATGTTGAAGTATTATGAATTATTTACGTAAACACCGCACGTAAGACACTGAAGTGTAATTTTGACTTTGACAACCGATACTTTGAAGATCAATCTCAAAAAACCACTTAAGAAAATTACTAAGGATCGAAAAATAACAATTTTATAAACATTGTTTTCCGATTAAAACTGATAGTTTCCGATACGGGAGAAGGTATGACATCCCAATCTGCATGTTTGCCACCCTTGCATTCGACGGCAAGTACACACGCAGGTTGATATATGCCCTAATTCCCTCCCTTGGGGTGTAATTTACTATTTTTCTTTATCTGCATCCAATAATTAATATATCTAAATATATACGGCCAGACTTTGTTTTTTTTTTTCGGTTAATGAGAGTGATTATCATTCAAGGAAAATAATGGTTATCATGCATTTAATTTTGATAGCATTATATCAAGAAATCGGAAAATTATTGTACAGTAACCTTAAAAAATCTCTTATGGTAATTATCAACGCAAAATTCTCAATTTGTATGTAGAGTAGCCCGTATTTTATGAAATTGTAACTTTGAGACTGATTAAATCGCGCTTTAAAATAAGGAATATTTTACTGAAACGTACCCAATAACTACAAACATACTACAGGCATGGTTAACGAAGTTTGCGTACAAAGAATCGAATGCAACGATTACAGTTGTAGGAAATGGGCTGACTATATATGCATGGATCAAAATCGGTATTTCGTATTGCACTGGATCTACAAAATACTCTGTTTGATATAAACTGATTTGAGGCCGTGTTTGATTCAGTGGCATATAGTAATCAAGAATTTTCGGAACCATGGGTGTAGTCAAAAACATCACCGTAACGGCATAAATAAAATCTTTATTCATAAATAATATTATTTATAAACTCAGTAGTATTAAAAATCAAATATTTTTGTTTTACTCACATATGTAAGCGTGAGTGATTTTTCGGTTATCATTTCCATATTTTCGTAACATCTGTAATTCTACATCTGACATTGGAGATTTCCAATCTGTTTGAGTCTTGATAAGCAGTATCTTTATCTTAAGCATAGAATTTTATTAAAATATGAAACCATAGTAAATAGAGAGCTTTGGTTTTCAGAAATTTTCATGAATGATTTTTGCAAATGCTGACAATTCATCAAAAACCGAAGCTCAAATTTGATGTTATCACCAACCTTATCGATATTGAAAAGACAATTACACATTTTGACAATCGTCAATGCATGTAATGCAAAGATTGGTGCACATTCGACGACTTTGTTGATATCTCCCCAGGCTGTTATCAATTTTATGACCTTAAAAGTGAAAAATGTAATTATATCTGTTTTGAAATTTCGAATTTATAATTTATAGAAGGCTATAGTTAAAAATATTATAAAAATGAGGTTCGCTTCAAGTGTTTAAATTCATTACGATGCGTTTTTTAAAAAAGAATTTAAATTTCATCATTTTTAATTCTTTTCAATCAATATTTTCAAACAGGGATGCCATACAGAAAAAAAAGTCAAGAAAATCTTGAGTCAAAAAAATGTTTTTGTTTAGCTAACAAATGATTCCATTTACCTCCGGTAAAAATATACTTGCAATTAAAAAAAACACAAGAAATCTTAATATTTTTCTAATTCTAGGTGACTGTGAAGGCCATGCACCAAAGCATGAAAGTAATACTTTTGTGATCCTCCAATTTAGACTATCGAAGAAAGTCATTGTTTCAATTTCGACCATATACTGAACATTTTGACTTTTACTAAGTCTCCCGAACCCTTGGTTTCGAATAATTTAAAATTCTATCAGAAGTACACACTGCTCACATCAAACAGCATAATTACCCCCTTTTATTATGACCAGTACCATAAATACTATAAGCTTCCGTGTCGAACTTTTTGCTTGTTTCGCGTGACATCATGTTAAAGCCCTTATTTCAGAGAATTTAAAGACAACATAAAAAAGAATTCAAAATTGCAACAAGTTCATTGTAACTCTCCTTAGAAAAAGTTGTCTTTTCTTATGTCTATTCAAAACGGACTTTACTGTTAAAAAGTACTTTATTCAATGTCTTCTGTCTTAACGACACGCTGCAATGTCTATTAAATTTAGAGAATACTATTTTATTTTCGTCATGAAATTATTCGATACATATCAATTTAAAAGCAATGGCTCTATATCTCTATTTTTATTCAACTCAAGAAATATATCCATCAATTCAGCTTACACGAAAACTATGATGGAGAAAATGAACAATCATAAGAATAAGTTCAAATTTTTCATGACAATCATTTGACAGATTAAAAACAATATCGAATAGAGCCGAATCAGAAATAAAAAAAAATTTTAACAAACGTGACCATCCCCTACAAGCCAAAATGCTTTGAATATACCTGGGACATTACTGCTATTTTTAGAAGGTTACATTCATACGCAAATGTCAAAGTAAGTGTTTATTGTTTATTTACGACGAATAAAATCCAATTTTTTGTAACCATTTTCTTCTTATTTTATAGATATTTTCATACGTAACTTGAGAGAGGCACCATATTGTTACTTTTTTAGTTTTTTTGGAATACATATCTTCGGCTGGTATTGAAGTAATTTATTCATTTTTATTAAATAATTTTATATATTATGTAGAGTAATATGAGGCAAGTGAGCGTAATCCCATGCATTTGTCCAAAATGAATTGATTTGCGCACACTTGCCTCACATTAACTAACTTTTTAAGGTACACGAGGTATATGCACGCTAATTTTTCGCTAAATGTCACAATAAACTTTGGTTAAATCTATACTCCATGGACTAGTATTGTTAACTTAGAAATATAGTTGAGGTAATTTTTGAATCCTAGAGTCACGCTGGAGAAAGCTTAGAAAAATTTTGTCCTTTACTTTTATGTGCCAGTGATATTTCAGAAGATTTTTCTGAAGCTTCCACAGAAAATACACACTCAGCACGTAAACATTCCATACTCTCCACATGAACAATCCATACTCACCACATAAACAATCCATACTCAGCACGTAAACAATCCATACTCGCGGCTCTGTGTTGGGAAAAAACTTTTGTCCTTTACTTTTATGTGCCAGCGAACTTGTATAGGATTTTTTTGAATCCTAGAGTCACCCTAGACTTACTCAAGAGAAAATTTAGGATAATTTTATGTATCACAACAATGTTTTCAAGCTCAAGGAGCTGAAAAACAGCGGGAAGTTTCAGGGCTGACTCGCAGGCTCAACCGATAGACAGATTTTTAATATAAAAATTTTTCGAATTTGATTCTATCTCACTATTTCCTGTTCGATTTTGAAAAATTGTCTTTACTGAATTCTTTGATTGAATAGTTTTATGAAGTTTTTAATATATACTTGTATCTTTACTTAGAAAAAAAAAAAAAAAATCATCGTAATCACAATTTTTACAACTGAAAGCTCAATTTCAAGAGAAAGACTTGAATATAAAATTGTTATACATCAGAAATACTCTCAAAATTGAATTTGATACAGTACTACTATGAATTGAATACCTATCAAACTATTTGTCTAATTTCTTGGGTATTTTTGAATTTAAAATCCTCCGCGATGTTACTCCTTCAAAGATTGTCAGTAGACTAACACAAAAATCGATAATACTGATACTAAAATAAAGTTCATCAGTTTCCTTAATATAAAACTTTATCATGTGGATAAAACCATATCATTAATTAAGCATAGTATAGTAGAAGAACTGTGTTTATGCATAAAAAATGAAGATGTCTCATGCAGATACTCATTAGATATGTACATAGATAGAAACTTTCTTCGAGAATTTTTTATGCTAAAACTTTAGAATATAAACTTAAAAAATATAAAGTAACGATAAAAATAACCCCAGTTCTACAAAGAGTATTTTTAGTCGTAATGGAAGCACCGTTACGTAACACGAATTGGAATGGTGATACCAGATATGCTTTAGGACTTTATAAGTACATTACAAAGAGTGTTGGAATCTGGCCATGCGATTCTCAAACCATTCCGTCAAAAATTCAAACACTATTAGTTATTGTACTTGAGGTACTGTCATATTTACATAAACGTATTTTTCTTTTTTAGAGTGTTTATAAACCGAAATTGATACATCCATGGAATGATGAATGTTTATCAGTGTAAAATCATGGCCTCTTCGAATTAAACTAATAATCTGGTGCTGGGGTTTGTAACTTCAACATTAAATTAATTAACTTGATTACTAATATAATAATTCAATTTTATCTACCCGTATATATAAGTCTCTTTATTTTCTGAGATAGGAGTTTAGGTTCGAAGAGACTTAAACTCGTGCTGCCTGTAGTTAAACGAAAGTACTCGGCTTGTAACCAACATGGTCAGGGTTCGATTCCCAGATGAGACTGTCTGATTATTTTTCAATAAATTGTTTATTGAGATGGTCTCTTCCTCATCTTTCCCAATATTCGCCTATTCTAAAAATTTTCGGTCGTAAAGCCTCTCCAAGGTAACACGACTTTATCTGCCCGGACAAAATCTCGCTATGACAAAATCTCTCCAGGATAAAATACATGTATGTGGAGCATATTCTATATATTTATGATATACACATAAAATGTAAAAAAAAGTCTGAATACTATTCCAATCGTAAGTGTAGAAATCATTACAATTACATAGATTATTTTAAGATCTTGTTTATAGAGATCGTGTCCAGCAGATTTCGTTCTGGAGAGATTTTGTCATGGAGAGATATCATGGTGGAACCCTCTCTAATCCTTCACATTACGAGTCGTGTAAAATTTCAAAAAAAAATCAAAATTTCAATCATTTTTGGGAATTTCAAATTTCGTGACCCTCAAAAATTTTTTATTTAGCTGATTTTTGAGGAGTTCTCAAAATGTCATACAAATAAATTTTTATATAAGCCTCGGAAAAAAAATTGTTCTTTTTTTTGAGCCACTCTTATATATATATATATATATATATATATATACTCAGAGTGTCAACCACTTAATTTTACATTTTTAAATATTACAGATTACGATGGCGATAAGCATTCTAAGTGAGATTAATCTAAATTGTGGAGAAGTGAATGATGTTATTCAAATGTATTCACTAGCAGCATGCTGTGCTATCGTTATAATAAAAATAACATCACTTCGTTACAACAATATTAAAATTCTTGCAATAATATCATCGAGCATACATGATTGGCAAACAGTTACACACCCGAAAGCTCTCGAAATTATGAAGCGAAATGCAAAATTGGCTCGCTCTGTTTGCCTTTTCCAAATGATATCTGCTTATTTAACATCTGTTGTGATTATAATAGGACCTCTGCCATATCTTTCTTTGCAAGTCAATGCGACACTTAATTCATCTGATATGATATTAAGACCTCTGCCATTGCGAACAGTTTGTTTTTACGGTGAAATGTCGACCAAAATGTATTCTGCCATTTATATACTCCAAGCTATCCAAACCTTATCAACGTGCACTAGTAACATAGGATGTGATTGTTACTTTTTTGGAATAACTTTGCATGTTGCGGCACAATTCGAATGGCTCGGAGTTGAATTTCAAACTTTGAATACTGATGCAAGTGAGAAGGAATGCAAAAAATCATTGGCAACTCTGGTCAGCAAGCACAATCGACTGATGCAGTTGTCAGACTATCTAGAGGATTCATTCCATATCTGTATATTTCTGGTTTTATTAGTAAATACAGTTCAAATTTGTTTAAACGGTAAGAATTATGAACAAGCATTTGTGTGTATTCTTGTGAGAAAATGATCGAATTTTTACATGAGACGCGGGTTCCAAAATTCCGATGCATTAAAGAATATTTTTAAGCGTGAAAAATTTGAAAATGTATTCACAATAATGTCTTAAACCTTGAAATCAGTGGGAAGTTTTGAGGCTGGCCTACAGCATCAATTGTTTCTAGATTTTATATGTTTTGCTACGGATAGTAGCTCAGCCTTGTGTACAAATTCAATTATTCAAATTCTGGGAGATCAATTAATTAATCAAAAGTAATGACCACCGGTAAACTTTTCTATATAATTTTTATTTTATAGTTATGCAACTGATCATAAGTGTGCGATTCGGAGATACTGCTACTGCCATTAACGCAGTAATCATTATATATGTGATGAACCTCCAAATTTTTCTTTATAGTTATGCTGGAGACCGCCTGACTTCTGGAATTGAAAATTTACACGTTGCAATATATGGTAGTTCATGGTATGACTTACCACAAAAAACTATAAAAGACTTGTCATTTATTATGCTCAGAGTTAATAAGACTTTTAATATAACAGCCGGAAAAATTTATCCCATGAATATTGACAGTTTTAAAAATATCTTGAAAGCAATGTTATCTTACTTTTCTGTAATGCAGGCCATGTTTGAAGAATGAATATGGAATAGATGATATAAATAATTAGTATGTCAGTGACAATATAAAAGAAGAAAACTCTTGAAAACCCATATTAATAATACTATTTTTATTCGCATCCATTGTATTTGATTGATGATATATTTCATCCCGAAATTAATGGGTTAACGCACACTTACCTACATCGAAAACTTGCCTACATGACTTATTGATAAACTTACTGTATTGTATTAATGTCCTTTTTATATTTTACTTTGTATGGACACGGAGAAATTATTCTGATTTGAAATGCTATAGTGTCATAGTTATGCCGGACCATGTTGGCCACCTGTCGGAAATTAAAGCAAACATACAAAAATTACAATGGCCATAATAAAATTTCCAATGGTTATAGCAATTTGTGATATAATCCTTGTAAGTTTTATTATGGTCGCAGTAATTTTTGCATGTGTTTATTTCAATTTCCGACAGGTGGCCAACATGGTCCCGCATCGCTATGATACTACAGCATTTCAAACAAAAATAATTACTTCGTGTACATTCAAAGTAAAATATAAAAAGGGCATTAATACAATACTGTAAGTTTACCATGTAGTCAAGTTTACGCACACATACATCGAAAACTTGCCTCACATATAAATAAATAAAAAATTTTTTTAAATTTCAATATTTTAGTTGTTTTAGAGCACAAAAATAAGGGGTGACCCCTTAGTTATGTGTAACTTTTATCACTTTTTTATTCAGCAACATACAAAATAGAGGAAATAAAGATAAACTTCCAGAAAACGAATAAATATTTAAAATAGTACTATTTGAACTCTTACGACGATGTGAAATCAAACAATGGCATTTCTAAAGGCGCTAAAGGAGGCAGTGGTGCTAATCTCAGCGAATGCCCTTCCTTCGAAGACATTTCATCTGTTCCAGCAACTGAAACAGTATGCAACCGTTGTGTCAATTGCTTGACTTCTTGTTCTTTAGCTTCAAGTTGACTGAGTAAACTTTCAACGAGAGATCGCAGTTGAGAATTGACAGTTCGCAATTCTTCAATCACAGTGACGGTATCTTTGGGATGCTTGAAAGCCTGATCATCATCCGGTAATGACATAAGACTCAGCAAACTATCCTGCTCTTCTATGGTTTTATAAATTGCTTGCCTTAATGATCCCTCAAATTTTTCTGTTACCACAGAAGCAGTGGATCCTTTGTCATGATACTTAACGACATGTTTACTTAAAATATTCTTTTGCTGATTTTCCAGTGTATTTTTGTATTCGTCGTACTGCGCTTGCTTCATCCTAAAACGTAAGTCATGTTATTTTTATGAAAAATTATTTAACATAAATAATGAGATATTATTTTATACCTCACAACCACAGCTTGCCTTTTATAATAATCGCTTTGTAACGCTAGTGACTCCAGTGCGACTATCGAATGAACTGATGACACTGCTGATCTTGAATTGTTGCCCGAGGGATCTGAAGTTTTGATGTCTGCAAAATTATTACTCAGCTGACTATGAGCATCCGCAAAAAAAGTTGATACTTTTTCATAGCAGTCAGCCGCTTCCTCGAACTGTCCTTTCTGTAGAAGAGAATCTGCTCTTCTGAGCTTTTCATGGGCCTGAAAAAATATCATAAAGTTTTTAATCAGATGAAAAAACGAGTAAAGTATCGACGTAATTATTAATTAATACTTGAGTTATTCATTTACTGAGCGTAACACTGATAAACAAATTAAAAACATGACGCAATGACTGTCAATTGCTATTTGTGGATTTTTATCACATATATGAACAAAGTAAGTAAAACACAATTTCGATAACATTTAAAATTTTTGATATTAAATTTTCAATTGTTTTTTTTTCTAAGTATTTTCTTAAAAGAAATAGATTTTTTTAATGTCTGTTGCTTTTAGTATCGTTTGGTTTATCAAGTTAAATTTTCTACTATTATTACTTTTAATTATGACACTTACTAGATTCAAGATCGCATTCTCCATGACTGATCAGCTGATTGTAAAAACAAAATATACAATTTATTTTTATTTTTAAATCTATGTACATGTATCAACAAATTGACGTTACCGGTAGAGTCAGTAAGTTTATTATGTTGGTAATTTGAATTGTATGAATTCAAGAAGTCAAGAAGTTGCCTTTTTTCTCACAAAAACCCTGATAGCTTGACTTTCTGATCAGAAAGTTGGTGTCAATTAGTTACTGTACGTCATCGAGATGTCAAAAAGTTTAATTTCAATTTCTGAGCTGAAACTCCGGTTTTCTAGGTCGTTTTGCAACAAAAAAGTTACCACAGTATATAAAAGTAGTGTTTAATGTCTATATTATCTGTCTTTTACTCGCTTAATAGATAAATGAATCACCCTTGCATGACTTGGAATATTAGTAGAATCCTGTCAGATGTCGCTGCTTTGTTACTTATCTTGCTTTTGCTCCTCAAGCGCGAAAGCACTGAGGGTGCTTTACTAAGGTTCTTCCTCTTCGGCAATTTCACTCAAACGAGATCATTTCTGTACTCTTTTCATTGCACCAAAATTAGATTTAATTACATTGTTAGTGTTGTCTATTGGATTTTATGCGATTTTGATCCATTTAAGTAGGTTCTATGGGAACTTTCGGATAGGGGTGTTGTCAATTGTTACGTATGAATCTTCGTAAGCACGATAACCCGAAAGACGTTAATCAGAATAATTTTTTTTATTAGCTCTGTATTTTTCATTGAAACCTTTTTGAAAATCGCGGTTTAAATCCTGCCTGTTTCATTATAAGTAATTAATCTCAAAACTGATAATTCGATATTAAATTCCTGTGTATCAATGAAATGTCCAGCCTTTTCTCTTTCTAACAACTGACTACCTCTATATGCCTCTTTTTTTTCTTTCCATCTATCTATCTAACTAGTACTGACAATAAAATTGGCGTGATAGTCGTACAAGAAAGTAGTGACATCTACAAAAAAAGGCGGTCTATTTGAAAAAATAATTTTTTTTTTTTAATTAACTCAATTCAAAATATAATTTTTTGGTTCTTTAGCAGCATAAAAAATGTTCGTCTTTCGTTCAAAAAAGTGTCTCTTATGACCCTATGACAACCAACCCTTGGGACAACCATACCCAGTTTTCTCTACATGGAGAGCGTCGGATTAAACACGGATTCAGACTTCTTATGTCAGTTCTCGCTTCCGACTTGGATAGCTAATTTCACCATCGTCATATCATATTGTTTTATCCCTTGCCACATCATATATTATTATATTATAAGTTTGCTTATATTTTTAGGAATAAGTCTCATCAGTACGAAGTGAACCATTTCTTGAAGGAAATCATGCTCTTTTTAGAACAAACCTAAAAGCAGAGCAAGAGAATCAATTGAGTATTGAAGGTATTGAATGGTTGATCAGGATTACGACTAATTCTGTTAACCTGATGATAAAAAATCATTATTATTTCAAAGTAAGTCATTTAAAAATGAATCATTCCTCTCTAAAAATGAACTAATAGTGAAATGCACTGCGAATCAGCGGGTAGTCACTATTTCTCTAGTGGTATAACTGGTTCCCAATACATATTCACCAATTCGCAGTGGATTTCACTAATGACTTCTAGAGAGAGATAATTTAAAAAAAATTCTATCCTGGTATCAAAAATGGACTATTTTAAAAAATATTGATTTGAATCTTCTGGTAAATTACACGTTTTTATATCTTATTTCCATTTCTTCAGCGCACGTTCCCTGTCTACTCGTGAATGGGCATGGCAAGGACCAACAGTGGGTATGAATGAAATAATAAATATATAAATACGGGGCAGCGTGGGTTGCGACAAGCAAGCAACCAGCAGCAGTAACCACATGGATTAAGTGGAGGACGGGGTAAGACGCAAACGGCGCACGCCATGTACGATCGAGGTCATCACCTTTCTATAACTAAAAGCCTGCTTTCGCCCTTTCAAGTCTTTTCTTTAATTTTTACTTTTTTTCTCTTTTGTTTTCATCTCATTTAGCTTTGATTAAAAGACTCTTAGAACAATATTTCGAAGAACCAAAATCCTCGATATCTTTATCCACGTGAATTATCATTTAAAAACGTAATTAGTTTTTTTTTCTTCATAGATTTTAAACATTTCATCAATTTTTCCTAGTTTACCGTTGTTTTTATAAGAACATTAAGAGACTCACAGCGTAGGTGTAGACTCGGAACAGTGGGTGGAATATTCTCACCATCGAAGAGAAGCAAGAGAGAGTAGAGATCGTTTGTACTTTTACTCTTTTCATTTCTTCCTTTCTCTCTCTTTATCTCTTTCGCTAGGACCCAGAGGTCATCGTCCCCCCATTCTGAAGTATCTACCTTCTTTTTATGGTCGTGACATATCTCGGCGACCATTTTTCGTTATGTTGTGTGTGATGACCCGCAATTTTCAGACTTTGTTGATGCAGATCAAAGTGCAGTGATATTAGATAACTTTTTTTGGTTATAATCATATACACCTCAAAGAGTGTTGTGATAGAATCGAGAATGCCGATACGTCCCACTATCATACAAACACGTTGGTTACCTATTTCATCTCGCTGTCCTTCTCCGAGACTAGAGCTTCCAAAGACGGTTAGGGAGGTACGGTTTCCGGTCGCCCACACGGACTACTATACCTAGTCACCGTCCGAGTTGTGAAAATCTACAATTCAAACATCAAGTGTACCTGGCGCAATATACAGGAGAGATAACTACGTTATGAGATGATAAAAGATAGACTGATTATTCTCTCAATGACACCCAGAGAAATCTATAATCTAATCAATTTATAGGGGGTTATTCTTAATGGACAACTTCGGATTCCGGTTGGTTTATATTTTTTCCAGTCAATCCGATCGAATAGACATCCCAAAATAATTAACCAACTAAAGGTATCTCAAAAGAGAATTAACTCATCCATAACTTGATGTTATAGGTATTTAAATGTTGACCACTCAAATTTTTTCATTTTTTCTATTTCATTATAATTTTATAATTAGTTTTAGAAATTTAAATGAACTGGATCTAGAGTCTCTTGTTTAAAGAAAAGTGTGTGTGTGTTTCATGAAGGTAATGTGGAATATATGTGACTTCAATCTTAGAGATATTTAATATTCATTAGAAGAGATTATATGATGACTTGTTTATTTTATAAATGACATCTTTTCCTTTTCTGGATACAGTAGAACCTTGTTATAAGACTATTGGTTTCTCTCTCAAACTATCATGATACCTGGTTTATAAAAAAGACAGAATAGTCTTATAACGAGGTCCGACTGTAGTAAATTTCAATACATACTTACATCTATGTTTATACAGTAAACAAAAAATTTTCAAAATTCGGGAGTAAATTCGGAGTGATGACGGATTTTATTTAAATCTGAATGAACGTCTAGGTTATGAAATTCTCAAACAAAGATTGATATGCGTAATATCTTGTTTGCAGAGAAACTCCTGATTGTTGATAATCCTGTGGCTCTTCTTCGTTACTCTTTTCTTCAAAGGATATTCGACTGTAGGAAGGATAGTTTCCGGTCGCCCACGCTTTTCTGCGACCACTGTACTGTTTTCGCAGGATTAAGGGACGTGTTGTATAAAATTTCATTTATCTTCTATCAATTTCTAAATTTCATTTTCTTTTCCTAAAAAATAAGATACAAAAATGATGACAATTTATTTTTCCATAGTTATTAATCAAATGAACAAATTATAGTATCACTAACTGAAATTTTGAATAAACGATTAAGCTTTTTCTCAGCCATGCCACTAAAAGTGGAATTTGCATCCATCAGAAATGTCCATTATATTACAATACTTGTATTTATCTTCACACTCAAGAAATATTTTTTTTGTAAAGACCTTCGGAGTCTTTCAATATACTTGAATTGACCTCCCTGCGAGTCAAGGACATTTTTAAGGCCCAACACACAATGAAATATTGTACAAATCTCAAGTGAGCAACGTTCAAACATAAAAGACTAGGATAGGCACCAGTTTAATATGTATTATAAAAATACCTGTTGTACATCTAAAACCAGTGGGTACTGTTTTCTACGGCTTAAGGATCGTGCTCTTTAAAAACTATGTTTTTTTACCTGCTTATTCTTGTGTGCGTCTTATCACATCGACACCAAAATTATGAACAAGTGAAAAATGATGTCCATCATTTGTAAAATCGTCAGAAATTGAAACTAAATGGATTATTGATTCTGATAACGAAAAAAATTATCCAAAATAACAAAAGGTATAGCGAGGTATAAATAAATAAGACGCATCTCCCACGCCGTAAAGTCGTTATTATATCCCATAGCGTATTGTGCCCATGGGAAAACTGGACAGGACTCTTGCGCCAGGGCCTCAAGGTAAGTTCCCGTACCCACACGTCTCTTGAAGCATATACACACTTATAAGGGACACACTCAAGCGTCGATTTGAGATATCGCGGGGAGCGTTAACCTCGCATCTTGTTCTCTGGAACGCGTGTGCGTGTCGTTTCAGCTTATGTGCATGTGTAAAAGACTAACCAGGTCGTTGAGAGAGAAAGAGGGTGTGCGTATATGCACTATAGCGAGGCCCGATAGATGCTTGAGGAACAGGGTGCGGTCCAACCTACCTTGGTTCTTGTAGAGCTCATGAGCTAACCTACCCATAATCCTGTCTTGCCGAGTATACATCCAGGCGCGAGCTGCCACAGCCTGATCTTATGCCATATTTGCATCCACGATCCAGGATACGTAAATACCCTCTTACTAGCTCGTGCGCGTGTATCCCCCCCCTTACTTCCCTGCTTTCTTACTCATCTTTCTTGTTATTTTTGTTTCTTTATAAGTTGCTTCACTCTTCGGGTGACATTACGCAAATGTGTAGGAATTCGCGAAGCTCTGGAATACTAATTATTCAATTTTACACCCTGTTTTATGATATTTCATAAATTTAAAAGAGAATTATCCTTCCAAGTAACGCATAAACTCTATCTATATAATGCGGGTCTAGCATTTTCATGCTGTTTGAATATATTTTTCAGATTATCGGTTTTTTTGTATTTTTCAGTCAGTCATTTTTCCTCGCATGCAAATGCGCTCATGACGATACCATTTCACGCAGACGCGTGGGCGAATAAATCTCTCATGGCTATTGATTAGCACAGACGTAACTTGCGTCGTACTATCTCTTGCAAACCCGATATCAGGATTGGACAAAATATATATAGCAAAATCCAAAAATCTTTTGATACAGCGCTGAGACAGCAGAACGATTCGATCTGGAATATTTATTATTTGTCAGAATAAAAACAAAAGTTATGCGTACACCCAAACGTCCAATGAGATAAGATTGAACCTTCGCGAAAGTTGTGAACATGTAACGATCATGGTTTATTCTGGTAGCGAGTAACTTATTGCTCGCGTAATACAACATTTTTATTTTTTTTTTCTCTTTTATTTTATACCACTTTACAGAAAAAAAAAGTTGTTCAGATAGTAAGTATACACTGTAAAAAGAGCGGCGTTTAAAATCGACTCATTTTAACACCGTCCAGTATTAAAATTACATACCACCGCTGTATGTGGTGTAAAAGCGGTGTAAAAAAAAATTCCACAAATAGAAATTTATACATTTATACACAATACATAAAATTTTAAAATACCATTCGCCCAAAATATAACGCGACTTGTCATCACAATGGCGCCCGCAATTCTTAATGGATCTTAATGAAATTTTATCCACTTATTTATTGGATTACCTTGATTAAGCTCGAAGATAAGCCCAGTCGGTCGATTAGTTAAAAAGTTGTAAGTGTTTGAAATTTTTTCTGATTTTCCTAAAAATGAATTTTCTGGTTTTATCCTAAAATAACTTTTGAACCGAAAATGATAACTTAATTCTGTAAAAAGTATCTCAAAATTTGAACGATTAGCTTCAATTTTCACTGTAATACTTGATTTTTTGAAACATCTTTTCTAACAATTTGATGATATTGAAAATTTCACAAAAAAGCTTATTTTTGCAGCTTAGTCTTCTAATAACTTCTAATTGATGGCATAACTCTTTTCCTAGAAATTCATATTAAAGCTTACAAAATAAGTATTAATTACACTATTGTAGCTTTTTTTGTATTTACACTGTGGAAAATTCCCATTAAATTTTACTATGGGTGCATTGTAACCCCGGACCATAAGAAAACTGGCACAAAATTTACAAGCGTCCCATAGTAAACGTATGCGCATAGGTCCCAATCGTGTCGTCTGCGCATACCATTTACTATGGGACACTTGTAAATTTTGTGCCAGTTTTCTTATGGTCCGGTGTTACAATACGCCCATAGTAAAATTTGTTGGAAATTTTTCACAGTATAGCCGGATGACTTTTGATTTTTTTTACAGTGTATAGAAAAACATCAAAAAGATGATTTACAGTGTGAAGTTTAAGATCCACAAGTCTAATAGATCTTACTAGTGTCTTTCTCTACATACTCTTCACACTCAAACCGGATGACATAACCATGTAATTGATATAATAATCGATTAATTGATATAATAATCGAGACGGTCGAAATTAATTTGATGATGAGCCACTCGAAAGTAATAGACCAAAAAAACATCAAGTGACTCTTCAGTCTTACATATGTAACCCAATGAAAATACTTAGCAAGTTTGTCACACTCAATTGGATTCACACATTACCCAATCCACTTCTTGACACTTGATAGGTGATGCTGGAATTTTGGTTTATCAGATCTTCAGTTGATACACATGGAGAAAAAGAGAGAGAGGTATTGTTCTTTAATAAAAGACCAAGGTTATTATTGGTATATATAATCTGTTATAATCCATGTAAAATTACTACAGAAGTGCCCATACAAGAACTTGGGCTTACGACATTCTATTGGTGTCTATCTTGCTCCATTCGTTGTGCGAGACTTTCACCGACGACTGAGTTCATTCATAAATTGAATATTGCTGGCTTGTATAACTGTGTATAACGACAAACCATTTATAGTAACGTTTATTAAGTAATATTGTATTTATATATATTTAGAATGAGAGAGAGAGAGATTGATTGATTGAGAGACTTACACCTAATACCAAGGCTCAGGGCGAATGGTAACATAGTATACCAAAAAAAAGTTATTAAAAATAAAATTTTATAAATATGAGAAGTATATGAATGAAGGGAGAGATACTGAGATGTAAAGTCATACCTTTATAATTAGGGAACTGAAAAGTGAAAATTTTCGGATGACTATTTTATAGCTTTAATAATTTTAAAATTTCGAATTGTTGATCATACGGTCGAAAAAGAATGTTTCTTAACTCACTACAGGATATATAATATTCAGTAAAGTCATGTCTTGTTGGCAACGAAATAAAAGAGATGAGCGGGAGGAATAAGAAAGAAAAGAAGAGGAGAAAAGAGGTGTGGCGCACGAGTCTCTCTTGCATTGTCTGTCCGTGCAGCGGTCGAGCTGATCCACGCATAGCAGCATCCGAATCTATCTATACTACACGCAAAGTATACACCATGAAGCATCAGTGTCTCTCCATCCAACTCTTTCGAGGCTCTTATGTGTGTGTGCGTAGGCGATTGCACGCGTGCACACTCAGTATAGCGAACCGACAATCAACACACCCGGACAGTTCCGACCGGTATTCAAAGTCAGCAATGTAGACGGCGAGGGGGATACAGATGTAAGAGGAAGAATCGCGGTAGAGGGAGTAGGCACGAGCCTAACTGCAGCCCAGCATCCCACGCTTATATTCTTAGGCGACGTTCCAGCGTCCTCTCAAATTGTCTTTTCTCTTATACTTATAATACTCGTAGTTAGTGTTTTGTTTCATATCATGGATTTCTCTTTCTCTCTCTTTCTATCTCTCCCTTCCCCATTCTTCTCTATTTTGTAAAATTTTTCAAACTTACATATATATATATTAGGGTGATTCAAAAATAAACAGAAAATTTTTTTTTGCGTCTTCTGATTTTTATAACTAGCTAACGATGCATCATAAAAAAAATCATCAGGCATTTTTGTAGGGAATTGAATGCTCTACAAAAAAAGTCTCTTATCATTTTTTGATAAATCCTACTGTTCAAAAGTTATTTAAGCTTCAAGTGAAGTTTATAGTAAATTTTGACATCTTTTTACTTTTCCAGCGAAACTATCAGACTTATCACAAAATATCATAGGACCTTTTTTGTAGACATTTTTATTTCCTACAAATTATTGCCTATAAAGTTTTTTCTAATTCCTCATTGTTTTCTAGTTATTTTCAGTTTAATCACCAGGTCTTAAAAAATCGATCAGATTTTTTTTATGAGCTTGACTAAGTATTCAAAAATGAAGCAGTGGCCACAAATGGTACTTCTACCCTGGAAGAAAAAATTCTGCTAGAGCAATATTGGGGATGTTGTTCATATATTGGGAAAAATGATATTCCACATTCAATGTTTTTCCGAATAAACAAACGGAAATTTAGTTATTGGTTTAAATTTTCTGAGCGATTAATAGATTTAGTTTCTTGTATTTCATATATTTATGTTGAACAAGATTACAACTGTTCATGTTGTTTTACGGACAATCTGTCCCAATTTTTCATTCGTTTAAACTCTTCACGGGACCTCACACACATCTCTATATACACTCAAAACACTCAATTCATTTACACTTAACGATTCAACTCGACGAAGAAATCTATTTCCACTTGGGAGGGACAAGATAATATACGTACTAAAAATATATTTATACGAGTAAAAGTAAAAAAGATACGATTTCGATCGAGGCTCGTATAATCTGTAAAAAAGAATTACGACGAGTCATGGAGAAAAAGAACGTTGTTTGAGTATAGATGCAATAAATAAGAGACGACAAACATTGAAAAGAATATAAAAAGGAAAGACTAATATGAAAAAAAAAAAAAAAAGAAATATATATATATATACTGTATATATAAGTATACAAGAGAAACAGAAGATAAAGCGAGACGAGAGAATATATAATGGGTACAACGAAATTGTATTGAGCTGAAAGAAATGGTTGGTTAGTTTTATCGAACAGGAAACAGACATTTTACTTCTCTTTTTAAAACTTTTAATTGCCATTTATTTT
The DNA here is from genome assembly GCF_026212275.2 of Microplitis demolitor. Classification (NCBI taxonomy): domain Eukaryota; kingdom Metazoa; phylum Arthropoda; class Insecta; order Hymenoptera; family Braconidae; genus Microplitis; species Microplitis demolitor. The sequence continues at coordinate 1,927,639 of NC_068554.1, read as the reverse complement.
TTTAGTCTTCATAGAGTAGGTAGTGATCAGCCAACACGAATGAACAAGAATCGTGCGAGCGTCTTCATCATGTTGGATTCATTTTTCTATAATTGATATATTTTTATATTCAAGTGTGAGATAATTAATCTTAAATAATCAACGCTCTTTGATTTACTGATTGATATACATTTCGTGCCATTCATTTAAGCTCCGTATTTATCTTTCCTTACGTATCACTGTCCGCTTGATCGTCCTACTCTATGTCGAACATATCATGCAATCATATATTCTAGAGGATCATTAACTTATTTAAATTTTTTTAAACTTTATAGTTTGCTTTAACTGAATATATTATCTTACTCAAAATATCAATTAAAGTGACGACAACTCGTTAACTATTAAGTCATTTGAATTACAAAGAAACCAGCATTTAATATTTAATTACTTCTACTGCATTTCACATTCAAAAACATGGAGCTATTATTTTTGTTTTAAATGCTATGGTGTCATAGTAATGCCCCACCACGTATGGTCATAGTAATTTTCACATGTTTATTCCGATTTCCGTCAGGTGGCTAAAATGGTCTGGCTTTACTATGCGACCATACATAACCCTGAAAAAAAAATACTTTTCAAAACAATGTTTTTGCAAAAAGGCATGCTTTAGTTAAACGCATATTATCTCAAAGAAGGCTTAAAATCTAAAAAAAAATTACTTTCCTTACTTTAAGTGAATGATTACTTCATCAAAAAACGTAACTTGTGTTAAATTGATAAATTATTTATGTGGCGAAAGTATAGCATCTTCCTTATATGAGTCATATTTACTTAACCTGCAAAAATTTGTCTTGAGTTAGAGAAACACTTCTTTCAGAGTAGCATTCAAAGCAGGAGTAATTTCTGCGTGCTAATAGATCTATTTGCTATGAATTAATAGAGTATAGATTGGTGTAGAAGTACGTTGATGTATGGTTAAAGTGTATAATTAAAGGGTAACCCTTGGTCTACAAGCTTAATGGTGTAGTATGCACTTCTGCTGGTCTAAAACCCGTAGCGGTATCCCGCAAGAGGTGGTTCAGTGGGATTCCACCGCGGTCGGTCAACGCGCGTGCGGCCCCACGGAAGATCGAGGGATCAACTATCCTGTCTCATTCCCTTCCATTCTCGTTCTCTCTATCCAACCGTTAAAATGCTTCGGCACGCGTCCTATTCTCTATGATAATTGATTATAATCATAAATTATAAAAGAATTTAAACATATAAAATTAAAACTAAAAATGTGTTTACAGATAATGAAGGATGTTCTAACCAAAGTGAGAGCTGATTATTGACTAATCAGTACACCAGACCATTATTAAATAAAGTAGGCCGTCATCTTCGACAGTTTTAATTGTAATTTAATAAACTACCAAGTTACGAAAATAAGTATTTCGTAATATATTTTATTATTATAGTAATGAATAAAAATGAATAAATTAAAACTTTTTTTTCCATCAAATCAAATAAAATAAAAACAGTGATCAAACTGAGCGTTAAAAATATATGGTATAAATGTTTATGTTCTCAATGTATGATGACGTATTGCCATAGTTAGAAAGAGTGAACGGGTACCAGAGGCCTCGCCCCAGTCGTAAACGACCAACGATTAGGATTACACGGTTAATCCCCCAGATTCTCTACGCTGTTTGCCGAATACGGTAGTAGTCTAAAACTTAAATATATTCGACGAAAAAGACTATAGCGTATATGAGAGGCAAAGAGGGAACTTGTTCGATACGGTGATTATATATGCTCGCTTAGAATCTTTAGTCACTAGTTGATTCTTCTCCCACTCTTGGGTAATCATCATAATAATGATAATGATGATGATGATGATGATGATCGGTCGACGGAAGTCCAAATAAGGGTAACTTATGAGTGAGGCTGTAGTTTCTCGTACTATTGGCGCCACTTCTGATTATTTATGATCGATCAAATATATACATATACATATATATAAATACATGTATTAAGAAACGTGTAGAGAGCAAGAACTTTTACGTTAATAAGTAAATAATCTGGGAGAAGCTTACTGTAATTTAAATAGTGACATTCATTTATACTTACAATAATTTCGATTGGTGGATATGTGAGCTAAGGTCTCCTGTGAATATACAACGTCAACCACTTGATCTCTGGCTCTCTCGCGAATCTGTCTTAAATTACTTGACTTGATTTTAAAGATCTTGAAGACAAAGATCCGCAACAGCGTGTGGGATAGCATCGTGTCGCGTGCCTAACTCTCAGTTTCCACCTTCAAGATTTTCAGTGGCTCTCATTTAGCATCATCTGACTCGAGCGCTATTGACCATAAAGCTAAAACGGTTTTATAGTTTTGTTAATATTTAAAATATACTAGGACCTACAACCAAATGCGCTCATATGTATTTTAATTAAACTCTTGACAGATTTAAATCAGATAGGAGATAGGAGACCTACAATGACAGGCATCAAAAGTCCATTCAAGAGACAAGAGCACATACGCGACCAAGCGATTTCGAAACCTCAACACGTCGACATAACATGAAGGTATCGCCGCTCGCACACCCGCATCCACTCGCCGGCAGCTACCGTTCGACACTCCTGTTTCTAATCTTAAGCATCGCGTCATTCCGTACTGACCACTGCAAGCAGAATTATAATATGGCTGGATGCTGGACATCCGCGATCCAGTTTCTTTATAACACGATGGTGTTATTTGTTAAAAATAAATAATTTATTCACGACGACATCTACTATCAAGCTTCAGGCAATGATTCGAGAAGTATGATATCGAAAAGTATTTAATATTTGTTAGCTAAGCTCAATTATTATCACTATCCCTGCAGCGATATGGTCATTCAATAGACGTTGGAAGAGCGATCGCCAGTGTAGATAATTATGATTTTCATGGTGAAAAAAATCCACGGAATGTTTTCGATTTGAAAAAACAAATGCATGAGGGAATGCTTGGATTTATTGAGGATTGTTGTAGGAACCGCGTATTTAATTGATCTGCTGTACAATACGCTGATGGGAGAGCAAAATCAACCAAGATAAGATGAAGTTTATACAGCTTTTATTTTACTTATTCTCGCGTCCGACGTTGCCGCTCTGCTACGACGAGTCCGAACCCAAACCCAGGTGTCTTCCGCAGTAAGAGTGGACTGTAACTCGTTCTCCACCCACTGAGAGAGCGGGGAACAACGGTCCTAGAACCTGTTCCCGACCGTTTGAGAGTCTCTGCGCCTTACTCTCATCTCCAGCGTCGCGTCTCAGTCCTTCTTCTCTTTTACATCTCTGAAATTCTCTCTTGCACGCCTCTATATGGTTGGCCCCACATACTTGAAACACGTAATATTGAACAAGCAAAAGGAACGAGAAGTAAGAGAAAAAAATATAATATGTAGAGAATTATTCCTTCGTATCCAAGTTGAACTAAAGAGTTAAGAATATTAAAAATATAAATTAAACGAAATTGTATATTTGATGACTGTATATTTAATCAGGCTATTAGATAAAAAAATTTAATGCTTGCTTATTTTATTCCTAAAAAATTACTTTATCTAAACTTTCAATAATTTAATAAAGATACAAATTTTTACAATTAATAATATCCAAATATATTAAAAACCTTCAAAAAATGGCCAATAATTTATACTTCTATGAAATTATACAAAAAAATCTGAACTACGGTTGGTCCTGTAGCCAGCCTCAAAACTTGTCGCTGTTTTCAAGCTCCTTGATCTCAAAAACATTATTTTGAATTCATTTTAGAATATTTTTTCGAAGAATTTTGAAGTTTTTTCAGCTGAAAAAAAAGTCATGCATTGCATGAAGCTGCAAAAATAAAAAAAAATCTCAAACAGTTGAAAAACCGAAGACTTTGAATTTTTGTGTACAATCATTCTTAAGAAAACACATAAATTTGAGCAGAACTAAATACAAGTAATCACATCTATAGTTTCTTCCAGAGATTTTGTTGAGATTTGAAAAATAACTGTTTTCCTCATTCAACAAAGTCATATTCTACTGCTCTGATTTGTCCACAAATTTTGTCGGCTGTAACTGTCATTCTCTGTTTTCATTAAGCCGCTTAGAAATTTATTAATTTAATAGTCTCAAAATTTTATCTGATTTTGATCAACTTGTTGGATTGCTACAAGAAACATTCAAACCGGTTGATTCCGAAAGCTATCGTGAACGACATGTCTGGAGGATAATTACATATTAGTGGATTTGGAGTTCTTAATTTTCATAATGTAAACAAGAAAAAACTCAGTATCCGTGAAAACCCACGTTTTCCAAATTCTATTTTTGAACGCATATGTTACAGGAAGTCTTCAGAGTAGCCGCCGGCACAAAATAATTTCAATTTTATGACTTAACCTTAATCTTATGGAAATTGAGGAAAAATCATTGTCATTTGTTTTTGGCCGCCATCTATACTGAACATGTTTGTCAACTGTTTACATAACACACCTACAGGCTTGAAATTAGACACAAATGTTCCGTGCATATGTAAGAGAATCATTTATTACTTGTATTTCTTTTGAAAACCAACTCTGAAGGAATTGCGACGGAATCAAAGACAATACTCCCGTTTTTTGACATAAAACCCGCCGATATATTGTGTTAACTCAAGTTGTAAACGTAATTATGAAATTTAAAAAATTTTCATTTGTGTTAGCTTAATTAAAAAACGTTTTTAAATCGTTTTGATTGATATCGTTGATCTAAATCACAGACGACTGCCTAAACATACTTTTCATTACCGTTACAACTATATCTTTAAGTCAATCACTTGAACTATTTGACAGAAATCCAAACAACTTTGGAATCATAGAATACCGTTGTAGCTAATACTTATTCATTTTTGTTTAATTTCTTATGAATTATATCCAGTAATTCTTATTATTTCTCTTGTGTACATGATTATTATTAGATTATAGTAAAATTCGATTTTTTGATACAAAAATATTACAACTTGTACGGTATACAACATATGTACTTAAGATACAATATGTTGTCAATTATTCTGAATAGTCAATGAATATATTACTTATTACTTCAAATCATCATAGTTGTCACACCATAAACAGATTTTCTATAAAAAGGTCACGCCGGAGAGAAATTTATAGTAACCGTTCCTAGTACGTTTATGAAATATCATCCCATACCGTTATGATAATAATTACTTCGAATTATGGGTAGACCCATAATTTCTGGGAGTTCTGTAGCATATGCTAACATAGGGGGCCATTAAGCTTATGGGGGTCTAATTAATACACGAAGAAATTATTCTTGTTTGAAATGCTATGGTGTCATAGTGATGCCGAACCATGTTAGCCACCTGACGGAAATTGAAATAAACACATGCAAAAATTACCGTGGCCATAGTATTTTGCACAAGAATAATTTCTCTGTGTAGAAGTTATCGTGTCGAATTCAATGTCTTTTTGTGAGACAAATAATCCAGTCTCATTTGAAACTCTTCTAGTTTAAACTCGTAGTATTGAAGATAAGACGGGTTTTAAGATCGCGTTCAAGAGCTCTGAGATACTCAGACAAACGTTTACAACAGCGATGACTGGGAGGAAATAAGGAAGAGGGGAAAAATGATACGATGATCGAGGCAATAAGTTACGGGGACGAGAGGAAGAAGAAGGGGAATATATACGGCACACGCCACATGCCATTATAATGGAATAATGAGGCAAAAGACGATACTAATCATATGTTTCTTTCCATTGCAAGAGTGTGTTGTCACTGTATGTACTTTTTCCCTCTTTTTTTAATCTCTTATTCACTCACTCGTTCACTCTTACTGTCATACTGAATAAGTTAGGACGAATTGAGCAAATCAGAATTACATCCGATGAGATCACCTCACTAGTTCTTCAGAAGCCTTGCAAATTCTCGGGCATTCGCTCATCTCGGCCGATACATTCATAGCCTACGGTACGAGACAAACCAAAGATGTCCGGTGTACTTGAAAAATATACCAAGTTAAAGAGTACAAGAAGCAAAACGGCATGAAAGAAGAGACGAAAGTGGCCAAGAGTCCACTGGGGAAGCAGTAAGAAGTCATGGCACGTGACCCCAAGAACCGACAGAGTCAACTCGCTCAAGTAGTCGGACTGTGCTCTTTGAACTGCGGCAATTTCAAATTATGTCTCTCAGAGAGCGGATACTCAGGGTTGTCAGAAGCTACTGAGGGCCTTCACTTGCTGGTATGAAGGGGGTTACAAATAATGAGTCCTGACCTCGACTCGAGAAGCCTCAGAGACGAAAGAACATACAAGACTTGAAAGCAAAGCAAGAGTCCCCTGTCCAAAGAATTTGGAATAGATGATAGTTTGTTCTAAGAGCCTACTAGTTGTATATGACTTATTTATTTATTTATTATTTTTTTTCCTTCACAAGTTCTTGTTCTCTTCTCTTTTATTCAAACGTGTGACGTACATATACAGCAATAATTTTCAAAAGAAACTCTTGGTCGTTTGTTGTACGTCTTATGAGTATTCTGCGACCAGAACGATAGTCTTTACTCGCGGAAGACAAATGATCATTTTCAACGTTACGTGGGCTGACATGCATTACTGTCGTCGATATAACCATAGAAGTTGAATGAAAGGCAAAAGAGGAGGAGAAGGTATAGTGATTATGTGTATTCATACTTGTATTTTATTCACTATACTCTGTTACTCTCACATACATTCATATTGGGATGCAAAATCAGGTGTTAATGCACTCTTGTATGTATGGTAGATTGCGAATCTTACTGATATCTTTTTGATGAAATCTTCCTTGGATGATTAGAGCTCTCAGCGCGTGGGTGGCAGAATTGTTGATTCTCCTGAAATCATAAACGAGATGGGAATAAATTTCAATAAAAATTTGAAGCTCTTTTTGATCTAAAGATGATCAAAAACAGACTAATAGAATAATCAACATAATCTCAAATGTATGTATGAAATTCCAACAGGATAAAAAAAATAAAAATTAAAGTTTTCGGTAGTCAGTGTGAGTTACCTGTTCAAACTATAAAACGAAAGAACAAATATTCGAACAATATCTCACTGTTGAAACGTCTGTCAAATAGACGGAGGCTACTAGTAGCCACATAGTTATAAGCAGCATGTCAAATCTTAAGGCTTTTAAGAGGTGTACAATTCGGTGAGGAGCCTCATATATGAGCTACCGGAATGATCATTTATCACGAGACCTTTTAAAATATTACCCGTATTCCTGACTGATGTAGTTCTTAATCAGGAACTATTAAAAGCCATTATTATCACCGTCTAAAATACCAATAGAGATTAATGTAATATTTGTAGATATGACGGCGACTTATCACTACGTAATGACCCGCGACATTATAGAATTGCGATGGATGAAGGCCATATTTATAAAATTAATTTACCATTAACAAGTGATAAAAATTATTTAAGATAATTTTATTAAAAGTTTGAATAATTCTATAAGAGAATATCTTTTCTAATCTATGCTGGTTTTCTAACAGACAAGAGGCACAGCTCAGAACAAGTGAACGTTTTAAACCCGTGGGCTGTTAGACGCGACGACTATGACAGAAACGAAAAAAGAAAAGACTATGGTTCCGGTCCAGTGATGCCTGGGGCAAGGCGCGCGAGCTGTTCATAATCTTGGTGTCCCTTTCTTGGCCATTACAATATTAATGTAACGCTGCTAAAAAAGTATGTTTGCTTGCTCTGGCTGGAAAGGTAAGAAAGATATAAAGGGACGAAGAGGAGGAGGTGGTTTTAGCCCACGTACGATAGTCCAGATATGGCGTGTGCCGCCACCACCGTTCCCCTTTTCAGTCAATCGCCCCTACTATCTCTTCTTGATTCCCCCGCTATATCGCGAAAGACCAGGTTATCTCTTTCTTACTCTGTGGTACCAATACTCATTTTTTCCCTTTTTTTAACCTGACGGCAGATCAACCTCGTATCTTTATTCGGTCATGCGACGACTATTACGGGCCTTCTGCGAGGCGCACGACAGGGTGTCGAGGAAGAAAATAAATCCCCTCTACCTGCGAATCCGTTTTGACGCGTGGTCTACGCCCTTTTTTTACATTTTACTCTACGAGAACAAGCACTAGCAGCAAAAAATTGTCCCATCATCATCTGCAGGGTAATCAAAGACGCAAAATTGGAAGCTTGTCAAATAGAAACTGTTAAAACGAAGTTCAAAATGTCTTATCACATTTAATCCACAAAATTTGCTATGAAGTTGGTATATATCTATATCTATATATATGCTTATGTAGTACTGTTAAAGATAAACAAAGTAAAGAGAGAAGGAATGATACAGACACAATTTGGCGTGGGCGCACCCCCACAAAAATGACGTCATTTAATAAACGTTGGCAGGAGTTACCGAGGCAAATTTTATTTGTATGAGTAGATGAAGAGAAGAGGAGAAATATGGACGCATGTATGTGAGAATGGAAGAGTACATAGCGGGGGAACGAAGCTCTGATGGTGATGTGAAGGTATAGTAGGAGGGTTGACTGGAGTAGTAGGGTGTCAGAGTAACGAGGGACGTGGTGCAGAAAGGGGGTAAATAAGAATGAATGGATATTGTAGGCTGTAGAGACAACTGAGTAGTAGTGGAAGTGGAGGAGGGATGAAAGAGGTGGCGCGATCAAATCGTTGGTCACGAGGGAAGGATGTGAAGATGTGAGAGATAAAGGAGTGGTATAGTAGTGAAAAACAAGAGACCTCACTCTTTTCTCTGACAAGGACTTTTGAAGAAAGAAAAGAGAAAGGACCGGTGAGAATAGAAGAGTAAGATACCTAAACACCAAAGCCACCAAAGTATTGGGGGGTAAGATCCCGGATGATGTAAACAGAACACGTGACGCTAGCCAATGGTCTGATGTTGCTACTGCCGTTGGGGTCTTTCTCTCTCCTTTTCTCGTCGTCATCGTCATCATCTTCTCGTTCACTCAGCATGCTACTAACCACTTGGTTTGCAACTCTTTATTAGTCTAGCGCGGACTATCGTGTACCCCTTGCCTCGTTGCATCCGACTGCTCATTATTATCTAACGTGCACAAAGTTTACCGTGAGATCAATATAACTAAGTTTTTTTAAGTAAAGTATCTGCAGTTGACATCCAAAGGATTATTGTGCTCAAGTGAATTCGGGCTTGTTTGAAAATACATCGGAAGAAGCGACGGATTCGTTACTGGAATCATATCGCGCTACACATCCGGATGACGATAGTTTTACTGATATCTCCTGTCGCTCAGTGAACGTCCTGTTGAATATATGTACATACATATACATATATGTATATACATATACTCATGCTCATGCGTACATGTAGTGTAAATAGAGTCACGACGTTGATGTGATTGACCACGTGAGAATCCGGCTTTTGTAATTGTGGTGATATTTTTTTAAAAAATATATCAAGTGCCCGCTGACATGTGTCAGCTTTTTAATCATCTACTCTTAGAGGCTGATATTTATTGTCCACACCAACAATATCTTTATCAAGACAATTTAGTTTCAAGCAGATACACAAAATTTTACCGGTTATCCACGAGTACTGTGAATTTTGTAACACGCCGGTTGACGACAAGCACAAGTGTAATTTGAAAAAATGGTGGCGCTCGTCGCGATGCGACGCGAACATACAACAGGACGTAGCAGCAATTACGAGCCCGCTAATCCACTTGCAGGTTTTGATCATCTCCAACAAAATCCATTCGGGCATCCAGTGATCAATGAATCGAGATCACGTGACATTCAGACTACTGAAGATGGTGAGTTACAGGAATTTGTGGATATCGCACAAGTCCAACAATTGCTACAGCAACAGACGCAGCACCAGCAGCAGCATCACCACCATCAGCAGCCACCACCGACGTCTTGTCTCTGGGGGGCGGTTTATCCGCCGCCTCCACCAACTATCAGTTACCCTCATCATCATCATCACCATCATCATCACCATCCTTCAGAATCTCACCAGTCAGGTAAGCGATCTAACCAACATATAACCTATTGATTGTAGTCTTGAAATACTATTGTCTATTCAAAATGAAGATATAAAAAACAATACTATAATCACTCATTAACATTAATGTTTCTACAACTTCAAATTCTTAAAAATATCTGACAGAAACCACTTGTGATATTTAGCGCTTAGTAGCTTAATGTATTGCAAAACTACAGTCAATATGATCTATTGCTTGTCTCTCATCTCGAATTACTTCTGTTTGATTTTAATTGAATGCAAGCATGATTGACGTGTAATACGTAACTGCGACTTGATTTATTTCATTCACTGTAAAAAAATCGCGGAGTGAACACACATTTAATCCGGACTCTAAGCTTGAAACAGTGAAAACCACTGAAAAATAGTGAATAGTCACTGTTTCAGATTTAGAGAGGAATGTGGATTTCTAAAAAATCCAAATCACTTCGGTCTCTCTGCTGGAAAAACAAACTTCTTGTTTAAATTAAATGCCCGAGTCGTCCGAATTCACTCCCGATTTTTCACAGTGTATCTAAAAATAACATTTCTAATTAACAATTCATTCAGAATCCAATGTAGTTGATCAGAACACGTAAAGTTCATAAAGATCACCAAACACTCGTTAACAAGCTTGAAAAACTTTTTTTACAAAAGCTGTTGATAAACGTGTTCGAGAAAAAGTATACGCACTAGTGAAAAATGACAAAAAAAACGACTAAATATACAGCATTTATTAGGCGTGTCTATAAGCATGCATTTTATACCCAGTTGCTTTTCCTATAATTTTTCACTTCACCGTCGGATCGTGAAGAAATCGTTTAAGTGATGACTTGAAACGTTTTCCTCATCTTCGCTTCTCTTTACATTTCGTTCATTCATCAATAGACAAGTTTTATTTAAATTTTTTGGTCTTGTCTCAGCAATCCTCGTAGAAAATAAATCGAGCGTGACAAGCGTGAATGTGAATTAGCCCGCTGGCTGGTTTTTAATCGCTAGGAAAACGTCTAGCGACCGGTTGTTTCAGACGGTAGATGGATTTGCCATCTCTTAAAGTCTTTATAATAATTATTTATTAACTACATATGTGTGTACGCATATATTTATTGAGATTTATAATCAAGAACGGTTTGCCATTAGCTGTTGCCATGCATCGATCTCGAATTGCTAAAGCAGAATAGAAATATTTCGAGTTTGCTCAAAATGGAAATCGACAGATAATCAGAAGACAGATGTGGATAATGAGAAAACATATGCAGACATAACCGGAAAGAAAAAGATAAAGGGTATCAGAGAAAAGTTAAAAAAAAAAGAAATATTTGTGTAGCCGTCGTCGATCCACATACCAGTATTATCGGCGTACTCTCACCACGTCGCTCGGATATTTTTTTCTTGCGTTGCATATAAATCGTCGATGATTCATTGACCACCGACTGTAAGATTTAAAGTCTCAGTCCCTTCGTTTCTCAGTCTCCTTCCATTTACTGAATCCTGCGGACACCATGAGGCCAAAAAAAGCTACAATAATTACTTGTAAAAGATGGCATGACAATCTCTCTTGTGGTGCATAAAGCAGCTCGACAAAAAAAAATTTAAAAATAAAAGACACGACTTGTTGGAATCATAATAAAAAGACGCGAATGTAATCGGAGCTATCGGGGAAGGGGGAGGCAGCACGTCGGATCGCGAGCTGCGAACAGACGAGCAAATTAAGTCGGCCTGTCGGAGTCTCTAATTCTACTCTTCTATGTCCCTAAAAAAAAAAACGAGAATTTAATAGAATAAAAGCTCTTCTGACTGCCCTGAATTGTCTAGATTAGTATCACTAGATATCTTTAAATAAAATCCAGCCCAGGAAATATTATACTCACAGTTACATCTCCGGGAACTTGGAAAAAAAATTTTTAATTATTTTTTCATCATGTTTAGTGTGTTAATCAAATTTATTTCATTTTTACAAGTGAATCGGTTGAACAAAAAAGACACTCGTTCAAAAGAAAAAAGAAAATCTATTTTTCAAGCCCGCGAAAATGTATTACTTTCAAATTTATTTGAATGAAATATACCTATATTCATTATACGATTTGATGTACAAATTTTTCCCTAACTCTACGTCCCTTAATAAAAAATGTTCCAGGATATCGAAAAATCCAGGATTGAAAATTTCGATGTTAAACTAAATTTTGACAAAAATCCACTATACAGTACAAAACAATGATATACAGTTGGAGTAGAACTTAACATATCATTCATTGCCATTTAAACGTATATATGACTGGCAACATAATAATCAACACCTTAAACGTCACTAGCTTTGACGTCGATGCAAACGTACAAGGATATTGCTTTACTGTAGATTATGTCATAAGTATATAGTAGTTTGTGGGTGTTTATGCCTCCCCTTTCTATAGACAGAATCGTGTGCTACCTAAGGTAAATAGGAACCTTTCTTTAACGTCGACAAAACGTAGATTACGTCGATTAACCTCATAAAAATAGACTCATTGACATTCTATAGTCAAGTAATATCGGAAATACCCAGAGAAAATTTATAAAAAGCTCACAAGAAAGTTAGTGTGTACAACATACATACATATATATGTAGTCAACAATAGATGAGTCCATATCAAAATCAAAATTCCGGTTTTATTTTGAAAATATAAACTACTGTCACAAAAAAAGTAACATTCAGGAACAAATCACAATTTTAATGACTTTTGTAATTTTCGAAATTCTTGAGCGACTTTAAATATAATAATAATAATAATAATAATAATAATGACTTGATATATAAGATCATTTCTAGACTTGAAAGAATTATTAGTAGCACTGAAATACGATAGAGCGAACAGCGAACTCGGCAATCGATTAATGAGCATGCTGGGACGATAAGGGATAGTTTCAGGTCTCGAAGTAAACACCTTGGGTGCGTAAATCATCATCGCTACTTAAAAAGTAGGTAGCGCACACATCAGACATATAGTGGTTGTGCTCATACGTGTGTAGACGTCGTATTGCATTCATACATTCAATATACGTCAACTTTATAGGATTATATACAAAGTTATTTTTTCTTGAATGATCGTCTCACCGAGCAGAGAGATCGATCGTTGTCTGCGCCCGCGTGTCCAACCAGTGCAATCCTTAACGATCTCCAGGAAAATCGATGTGACAGCAAAGCAATCCGAGATGAGAGATCCAGCTGGTGAAGACCGGACTGGTCGACGAGAGAGCAACAAAAAGAGGGAGAAAAATATATGAATGCCTCCCGGCTTGAGACTGCCTGCCTACCTTCTTCATAAGAATTACACATCCGTTAGTTTCAAATACTCTGTGGGAGGACTTCAACTCTATATACTGTGCTTGTTCGTTCCTTATTTATAATGTCAGTCGATCGTTGTCCATGAATTTACAAACAGCAAAGCTACACCGATTATAACAGAAACTTAATCTATCGATAGCAATTAATAACCTCTTCCAATAAAATTTAACCAATAGCTAAAAAATGTTGTAATATTTCATGTAGAGTTTTAGAAAATAATTACTTCGCATACAGAGTAAATAGGGAGTTAGTTTTTTCAGCTGATTTCGGAGTGATCTGGATTCCATTTCAATCCGCATTTACTTCTTTTAGTAGTAAATTTCACTCCGAACTGGATTTCCAACATCAAAATTAAACCCTTTGGAAAGAATTTCACTCTGAATATTGTCATTTACTCCAGATTTACTCCGCATTCACTCCACTCATTTTTTACAGATCGAGTACTAGTTCCCCGATCAGGTACTGGGTGTCTTACTTCATACAATTCATTTTCGAACAAACATATGATCAAAAACTTGCCCTCTGTATCAAAAAGTAGAAAAAATCTCTGATTATTATACGCAAACCACTTTATACACCGTTCCTCATTTAAATTTGTGAACCAAAAAAATACTTTTTTAATCATTTCATCTCTGACATGCCAAAAAAAACGTAACGCAAGTAAATATACATGAGTATTTCATCAACGGTTACTCGCCTGTTGCTATTGAAGATTCGCTGCGTTGCCAAACATTCAAGGTCGGTCAAGTCGAAATTGCTTTACCATCCCCCCACTACTTCGCAAATTTAAGGATTGAAAAGTTAGTAATCACTTAATACAGCTGGAATCCGCAAATTGGCTCTCTTTTTGAACCATTCCACAAAATATATTTTCTCAATAAATAACCTTTTCTTGCTATAGACGTAAAACCAGTAGTGGAAAAAGTCTATATAGTTATTCAAATATTTTTTGCCATTTAGTATCTTGTTCAATAACATAATTCCCGTGAATTACAATATATACTTAGTTTTTTTGTAATGACCGAGCAACATGTGATTGAAACACATAAAACATCTAAAGAATATAATGTTTACAAGTAAAGCAAATGAAAAAAAAGTTAAAAACGCCCGGTGATCGGTGCGTTCTCGCACGTGTACATACTTTTCTCTTTTGCCTCGGGTGGTCGCGTGCCGTCAAGGATTCGCGATCGATAGCGCAAGACAAAAAGCAAAGTTGACGTTCAAGCGAGACCGACAAAGGAAGAAAAAGTGGTAGGAAGAAAGAGAAAGAACGATGATAATAAAGCGAAATGTTCACCTTCTATACATCATTACAATCCTCGTAGACTGTGGCTCGGAAATACGTCGATGTCACGTCTCGGGATAACGATCGGTATCGTAGAAAAACTCGGTAGTCGATCAGCGGAATGAAGAATTCATGTCAGTGAGCGTTGGATTGACTGATGGCTCGTCTCTTGTGGATACAAGTCGTGTCTTCATCCATACTAACTTATGAAAATGAACATAATAATTCTAGTAAACAACTTTATTTGTATTTTATCACTCAAGTTATTTATACTCATGTATATTTAGACACAGCTTTACATAATATAATTAGTATCTTTATTGTTTTAAATAAGGGCAATGCTGAGGATGCGTTTTAGTAAAAAAAAGTTTATAAATTTTGAAAAATCTTCATAAATGTCAAACGTATGTTTGGATGATTCAGCAGTTGCTATATAAGTAACACCACCAAGTAATTTTGGTATTTGAGGATACTTGGCTCAGGTGGTTGCGTGGCGGCTCAAAATAGTTGCACTCGCCCGCGCAAACCCAACTCGAGTAAGTCCACGAATAGTGTGCGCCCACCGTCGCCTCGATGCTTTGGGATAATTTTAGAATTTTGTTTAGCCACCACCGTAAATTGTAAGCGAGAAAGCTAAACTGTTACGAGATATAAAATGTTGCTTTAATAAAATAAAAAAACCAAGTTTATTTTCATAGTATGAGACTTAGTGCTGTATCAAAAACCAAAAAAGATACAACATCCATTTTTTCTGTTGATAAACTGCTGCATCGAAAATTTCGCCTTTTTAATTTTTAAAAACATGGAGTATTTCAAAATTATTGTCATGGTTCAAAAAACCATAACTGGCTTCAGCAAAACATTGAATAGTCTAATATATGCGAAATATATAGAAAACATGGCTAAACTCTGAAAAGCTGAAAATATTGAATTTCGATCTCTTCGACTTGGTAAAGATTGGATTTTTGAACTGGTACTTAAACTTATCAGTTCTGACAAACATTTGAACAGTTTACTATACATATGGTCTTTACCCATGACTTCCGTATCAGCGCACGAGACACCTCTAATTCTGTTGGTGTGGGAGATTGGGCGCACGCCACAGTTTACGTCATAGATTGCAACGTCACTGGAGAACCGCGGGTAGAGAGGTAATCGTGCCGGGTAAACTGAGGAGCTGAGTAGAGGGAGTACTGGAAGAGTAGTGGTAAGAACATGGTTATAGTGGCGGCGATAGAGGAGAAAAGACTTGAGCGTGGGGAAAGCATTCTAGGGGCAATACACGCGCGCGTACACTGTCAGGAAAGCGGAGAGCGGGGATTGGCTGTCGGTCGGTTGCCGCTTCCAAATATGGGACAGTCTCCGTGGTCCATTCATAAAACTACGGGGCGCGCCGCGACTCGGCTCAGTTGGTGCGCGACCCCCACGCATCGCGCGTCCTTTACATCCCTTCGCTATTAGTATAGGAGAGACAGCGAGATAGAAGCTCGACACGGGTCACCAGCCAGTCTTACGGGAAAGGAAGAAAACCCACGCACCCTTGCCTTTTTTTTATCATTCCTTCTTATTCACTTCAACTGCAACAGTGTATGTGTATGTGCTGGATTTTGTTGTTGTCGGTCGTCCCGCTAAAACTCTGAGGAGGCGTACACGTATAAGTGAAAGAAAAAATTTAAATACATACATTGTATACTTATATGTTCTTTTTTGTGTTCGTACATGAGTGAAAATAGTGTTCAATACATCTCCTCTCTCTCACTCATTGGTACCTTAGGGTGAGGAGAGGAGGATTTATAAACCGAAAGGTTTAAATTTGAAAAGAGGAATATTTTTATTATTTTAACTCTTGCTAAACTTGTTAAGTGTCATGGTATTAAATATAAAATATCTATTAAAAGTTTTACTGGGTCGTGTAACTACGGCAGTAAAGTGTTAGCGAAAGGTGTAGAGGTGTAGAAAATAATTTCATTTTTTTTAACTATTTTCTCTGTCAACAGACAGTGAAACTTTTAAATAACTACTACTGAATGTGACTTGTGCGACTTTTTTTAAAGAAGGCTTAGTTTGAATGATAAAAATAAAAAGAGATAATTGAGTAAAGAGAGAGAGAGACAGACAAAATTAATCTAAAACTAACGTCACCAAACTTGTAAATATTGTGAAAATAATTGCGTTAAATAATACAATAGGCGAGGAGACGCAGTGCGGAGCTGAGGAAGCATTAGCGGCATCTGCCACTGTAGTAAATCCAACACAACTTCAGAGGATGACCATGGACGGAATTGAGGTGGTCGGCACGCAGCATCATGCTGCAGCCAGTCCATTTCTGCTGTCATCACCACCACCAGGACATCATCATCACCATGTCCATCACACCCACGCTTCTTACAATATCCAAGCAGTCCAGTTGAGTTTTGACGCCTGTCTGGCTTACAATACTGCGAGCTCAACTTCTGGGATTCCCATAGGCCGTGGGACGTCATCGCCGATAGCCGCGACCTCCGTCAACAGTGGCAAGGCAGTATCACTGCTAACTCTTTCAAGTTGTCCTCCATTACATTCAGCGAGCTCCGACTCGCCGGATATTCATCACCGGCATCGGCACCATCACCACCACCATCACAATGATAGCCAACAACATCATTCTATCTCAGAGAACCCAGTATCACCGAGTGATTCTGCGGAAAAACAAATCCAACCGCGCAATGGTGACGACGACGATGTATGCATCGGAAACTGCCAAGACGATATGCGTGACGCAACAGAAAAAGATAAACCGGGTGACTTAAATACTCCTGTCACCACCAGTAGCGATTTGCCATCTTTTTTTGGACCCTCCGCTCTCGTAGAACCACCACCAATATCAGGTACAGCATCCACACTACGAAAGACTAGCTTTAAACAGACTATATATTATAATCGATTTTCTTTGATTTTGAACCCTAGAGCACCGGAGAGATTGCTCAAAGGCAAAGTCAAGGTTATTAAAGCCACGCGACGTCCGTGACGTAGAACGGTCACCCGCGAAAACGACCAATATCGAAGCTCAACCACCGACCGTGGATCAATACTTAACGACCCCGACATTCAGCCAGACTCTCTTCTCCTCGCCACCCTCAACTCCTGCTCAGCTTCAATATTCTCTCTTCCGAGCTCACTCGGATCTCCCTCCTGCTACTCTTTTCCCCGAATGCTTCCCCTCTTTAGAGGATTCATTCATGCTTCCGTACGACCCCTACACCACGAGACCGCTATCATCCCAAGCCTGTGCTATCAACCTTCCTTCCTACCCTCTGTCTGGCTTTCATCCCTCAAATGCTACTATGAGAATCACCCAGCTGATTCACGCTCCTAGTAACATATATTCCCATCAAAAACTATTGCAGTTTCTCAACTTACGCTTACAAATTTTTTTTTATAATCCGATTGAACATCAAAATTGATATTGCTTCGATGAAAATGAATAAAATATTTGTAATAAAACTAGAATTACATCAATGTGTTTATTGTTCTCGACAATTTCATACATAATAACTTTGAAATGTATCTCATAAAAAAAATTTAGCAGGATACAGACAAACGCGTAGTAGATAATAGAGCGTTAGCCGTACAAGATAAAAGTCGTATCGTATCATTCGCTTCTTCCTCTAGTATACAATGCCGTATTAGACAATACAGTGCCTGGGAGTCAGCGTCCCCAGCAAAATCGACCAGCATGTAGCTGAGTCTGCGCGTACTATTAATTAACAAGAAGCAATATCAGAAATTAATTTATACTTTCGATTTATCCTACTGGAAATCTTACTAATCAACTAATAATTTAAATTACAGGTAGTCTAGCAGGCGATGATCTCTCCCTTGAAGCAGCAACTGTAGAAGATGATGAAACGGTGGTTTCTACAGGGCGGGATCACCACCACCATCATCACCATCAAGACAATACGGATTCGACAACTGGTAGAGCGCACTCGTCATCTAGTCCCCAGCGTCATCATCAGTCCCAGGAGGACATTGAACGCTGTAATATCCTTCAAGGAGGTGTCATACTCTATTCAGCTCCACACTCATCGTCTTCAGTTTCCTCTACGCCTGTCACGAGTGTCAACATTTGTAATGTACCCACGCTCACTTATCGAGGTATTTTTACGACAACGTGCACTCAATCAACGACTCTTAACACTCTCCAGACACCTCAACAGCAACAACAACAGCAACAACAACAACAACAACAGCAACAACAACAGCAGCAGCAACAACAACAGCAACAACAACAACAGCAGCAACAACAACAACAACAACAACAACAACAACAGCAGCAACAACAACAGCAAACAACTCAAGAAATCTGGAATTCAATTCCATCCCCATCTCTCACCTTAACGAGTCAGCCATTCCTCCATCCCTCACTTCACTCCGCACCCTACGGGGGTGAGACCGTAGAATTACTTCAAGTTGATTCTAAACCCCCTCCTCATTCTGGGTATCACGATTCGCCGTCTTCCACATCGACAACTTGGCTGACCAGTCACGAGGACAACTACGACTCTGGCCTGCTGTCCCATCATCAGCCTCACCTCCATCATCATCATCACCCAGAGACAACGCTCAAGCAAGAACCAGTTTCTAATTCTGGATATAATCCAGCTGTGCAACATCAACAGTCTCAACCCCAACAACAACTGCCCACACCAGGGTCCGGTGCCGTTCAACTTGCGGAGTATAATCCCAGCACATCTAAAGGCCATGAAATTCTATCCCAAGTCTATCAGCAGAGTGCTCTGCCTCTCAGGCTAGTCCCAGTTAAGCCCAGAAAATATCCAAACAGACCGAGCAAAACTCCAGTCCATGAAAGGCCTTACGCTTGTCCAGTCGACGGCTGCGATCGCCGGTTCTCGCGCAGTGACGAACTTACAAGACACATTCGTATCCACACTGGCCAGAAGCCATTCCAATGTCGCATCTGCATGCGATCTTTTTCCCGGAGTGACCACCTCACCACCCACGTCAGGACTCATACTGGTGAAAAGCCATTCTGCTGTGATCAATGTGGAAGAAAGTTTGCCAGGAGTGATGAGAAAAAAAGACATGCTAAGGTTCATTTGAAACAGAGGCTCAAACGTGAGGCGACCCACATTAATTCAAGGAATCATTCTCAAGCTCACGTTTCTTCACCTTGTAATCAGTAAATTTACTAAATTTTTAATTTAAATTAGAGTAATTTCTTCAGGAAATAAATGTTTCATGACATGAGATTTAAAACGACCCTCACATATTTGTCTAATGTGTGTTTGCTCGTTGCTATTAAATTTTAAAAAGTAATTTATATAAATTTTTCAGATTAGTAATTTTTAGAAAATGCTATAGTATTAATTTATCTGATCTCTGTTAATACTTGAATATCCTCTCACGGATACCCGAGTCTTTCAAATGTAAGAACGTGTAATCGTTTATCGTTACCTTAGTTTTAATGGATGGAGTTTTTCATTGCTCGAAATTATGAAATTAAATGACGTCAATTGTTGGTCCTTATTAATCATTTTTATCGTGCGTTATTCATATTAAAGATAAATATATATTTATAAAAAATTAATCAATGGTGTTAATGGTGTATTGATTAATCTATCATTTTTTCTTCACAGATTTTTCATTATTGATGATAATTTAACTAGTGAAAAATTAAGGTAATATAAACTTTAGCCTTTCTATGTGATAATTTTTGAAGATTTATAAATAGATATATATCATTAAAAAATAAAATATTTTTAGCAAATTTTAAAAGATGTATAGTTTTAAATAATCACCTGTTAAAACTAAGGTACCGTTTTTTTTTTATTTCTATTCTAAATTTTATTTTTTATTTTTTTGTTTTTACATATTTATAAATACGTTGAATTTAATATTCGTGATCCGGACACGCTAAATTTCGGTTGTAACTTTAATGTCTGATCAACAACTTCAAGTTAAATTTTTATTCATCGATCGACAAAAATTAACATCAGAATTAATTATTTATAAACAAAAAAAATATATTTCTTGGCGGGAAAAATTATTTTCTTTAATTTATAATTCAAAATATTTTTCGCGCCAAAAAATTCTTTTTTTCTGCTTAGGAAAATTAAGATTAAGTAAAATTATGATTAAAAAAATCAAATTTTTCTAAAGAGTAAGAAAAAATTTTTCTTTATTTTGAATACTTGACAGCATTTTTTTTTTTTTTTAATTTTTTCTTAATATTAATGAATTAAAGTAAACTAATAAAATAAAAGAAATGTAATTACATTATTCGATCGTTATTTATGGTTATTACATAAAAATGATATTGTAAATATGTATATATATACGGCGTATTATATGTATACATAAAAAAATATTTAACTGAATGCAGATACAGTAAAAAAATTGCCTACATATATAAAGGTATACTAATAAAGTTTCACCTGGAAAAAAAAATTGTTATAAAATAATAAATTTTTCTTCTCCAATGTGGCATCCATATGTCATGTGAATACGAGTAATTAATTTTATGTACATAATAATGTTATATTTATAAACAAAAAGCGTGTACATTTTATTGAAAAATAATGGGTATTTTACACCCTCTGCACGTACATACTTTTAAATACTCGTTGTATTGCTGAATAGGCAAGCGTACATATTTTAAATTATATATTTGTATATATGTTGTTGATATAGAATTAGTATTTTTATTGAAATATTTCTCTAAGTCGAAAAATATGTAATTTTAAATTAACAAAAAAATAATTTAAAATTGTTTAATATGTCTAGGTAAGATTTACAAGAAGAAAATAAAACAGTAATCGTTACTGCAGACTACAGTAATAGCCAAAAAAAATTACCTATGCAGTACAGGACTCATCCCTTTACTGTAAAAATTTTGGGGTAAAATTGACACCCGAGAACTTGACACGTGTAGTAATTACGGATTTTATCTCAATTTGCATTGACATCAATTCGGAGTTATAATTTTAAAATAAATTCCTTTTAGGAGTGAATTTCACTCCAAGGGAATTAAATAAATAAACAGTCATCCACTTCCGATTTACTCCACTAATTTTTGCAATCCACGGTGTTATCTAATTTTTTTTTGACATCATTTTGTTACTCGTTATAATTTGAATTCATGATCAACAAATGACCCGGGTCATAATTTCTAGCCTCATCGAACCCAAGTAATCCTCAATCCAGCCTCACTGAGTAGAGAAAGCCTTTCGAGCCTCAAATTATGTTCAAAAGCCTCAATCAGCCTCAAATGGTGATCAAAGAACCTCAATTAATACTAATCGAATTTAAATTACATAATCGAGACTAGGTTCAGATGAGGCTTATCGAAGCTTATTGAGAATCTTTGAGCATCATTTGAGGCTCATTGAGGCTTTTTGAACATCATTTGAGGCTCGAAATGCTTTTTTTATTCAGTGAGGCTGGATTGAGACTTACTTGGGTTCGATGAAGCTAGATATTATGACCTGGAGATCATTGAAAATTTTTAAATACTTAATCAATTTCTATATTAATTTTGAATAGTATTTTGAACATTTACATATTTTTTTTAACGCAAAATTTCCATAAATTACACATTTACGCACCTGACAGTGTCAAAATTTTTAATTACCCCGTGTAAATTTAAAAGGATATTTGGTGTAATTTTTACACCAATAATTTTTTACAGTGTTCAAACGATATTTGATTAATAGTTAACGCAGTAGCGACTGATTTACTTTCTTCTTGTATCTTAAAACAAAATAAAATTGCAAAAGATTGCAAAAGATTTTTATGTATATGCTAATTAAACTGTTCGATATTTACCATGTATCGTTCTTTATTGCTTTTTATTCTCATTCTATCTTTTATCTCACTTTCACCGATACCAGAGATTACTTTTTTACAAAATCATATTATTGCTTATAAGTAATTTAAAAAAAAAAATTTTAAGTGAAGTGTAGTATACACGTGACTTTTTTCAAGTGCAACGCACATAAAATTCAAACTCGCTTATTATATATATTTTTAATCGTTGTTCAATGCAGCATTTGAACACCGCATTACAATAATTATTAACAAAAAAAAAAAAAAAAAAAAAAAAAATACACGTTAACATTGATTCACATAAAAATTGTTTTACTTTAACCCAAAGCTCCTAAGTTAGTACTAAATTACCAATACAATAAATTTTATCAAATAATAACATACGTCATAAGGTAAGTGCAATAAAAATGTTTTTAAGCGAATTTTTTCTTGTGGCTTTTAAGCACCGGATGCTAATTGTATTCATTTATTTTTACAAATTTTTAATTTTCTTATAATAATTTTAATTTAAAAAAGAATTTCTTTCAGAAACATGACAGCCCAGTCCTAATAATTATAAAAATATAAATAAAATAGTTTTCAAAACAATTAAAAAATAAACGATCCTGAAATTAGCATCAATTATAAATTTTTGAATTTGTTTTTTAACAATTAAATTTGAAGAAAAAAAGAAACTAAAAATACGCACATGTAGAGAATTTAAAAGACTATAAGTGCAATTTTTGGAAATATTTTTTTTTTCATTACGTCAGCTAACTTTAGTATCATAAAAATAAATGATCCTAAAATTGACAGACAATCAACAATTTTCGAATTTTTTTTTCAACAAATCAATTATAAAAAAAACGAAAACTAAAAATATACACATGTAGAAAATTTAAAAAACTACAGGTGCAATTTTTTCAAATATTTTTTTTTTTTATAATTTATAGTTCGAAAAAAAATCAAAAAATTATTAGACCGCTAAATTCAGTATCATAAAAAATAAAGTTTTTGTATCGAAAAAAAGATTTTATTACAATACTCCAAAAAAGAAATCTGCATATTTGAACTAAGCTCGGATTTCATCGATTAATAAAATGAATTTGAATAAAATCTTTAAATTTTGCATCAAAAATATGTTAAATCAAAAATTTTCAAGAGCGCATGGCTTTAAAACTTGGAAAATTTATCAAGCGTATGGAAAAAAATTTTCACCAAATTTGGAATGTAGGCCATTGTGCTTCAAATACTTTATACATATATATATATATATATATATATATATATATATATATATATATATATATATATTAATCCATCGTCATCAATAAAATTAGACATAACTTTTAAAAATAATTTCTTGCTTTCTCTATAATTTTGTATTCCTCACTTAAATTATGACATGTTAATAAGTTTTAGTACCAGTCAGGGTTTTTTTATTGACAAAAAAATGATCCTCGGTTACGCAACTCATAAATTTTTTATGTTCAAATTGATATTTTAAATGTTCATACCTTGTACTACCTTTTAAATTTTCACAACACAAGTAAAAATTCAGTAAATTTAACTCTGATTTGATTGGCTCTACTCAGTCTATTAAATTATCTATCTCGTCACTGGAAAACTTCTTATCATGAAACGTCAACGGCAATTGAATCGAAGGTAATTTAATTTGATCCCATTTTACCTTCTCAACTGTCGTCGCAATTCAAATGCATCGGCGTCCCAAAAGGAGTCAAGTAATGCCAGAGTATAGTAGAGTAGTCGTAACCAGCGTCTTTTCTGGGTATTTATTTTTTATTATTTTTATTTTAATCTGTATACAAAACTCGTTTGTGAGCTGAAGAAAGTGCGTCAAGCCGAGCACTCAAATATGAATATATTTATATGCTCATAATATAAAAGTATATATATATATATATACATACATATATATATACCTGAGAATAATGAATTATTCTTTCGATTGAGCATTAAATGTAACTATTTAATTACAGCTACAACAACTACATTGTTGATTAATTTTCATCCTGTAAATTTCATCAAGACCAAAGATACTCTTTTTAAATTTATTTTTCTCAACAATGTATCGTAATATACATAGGTATACTTGTGAGAGAGACAGTACAAGAAGTGGGCAGGAGTGAGGCTGTGAGAACATGTCTATAAATAGGTTCAGGACCGAGATGATACCTCCTCTACACCTCGCGCCTTTTTATACTATCTTGCTCTTACTGACTGTGACTATCTCTCACACACTATATTACTCCTACCACCCAACCACAATTTCCCCTCCTGACTCGTTCCTCACGTCTCTCCCTTCCACCATTTATTGACTTCTCACTCCTTCCAAGTGATCTCGCTCAACCGTCGCCACCCACGGTCATCAACATGCACTCTGATATTCTTTTCTCTTATTATTTTATTCCTCAACTTCCATATGTATTTTTAATTCGTTTGTCCATCAAAACTCTAAAGAAAACCCAGTCATGCCGTACAAAAAAACACTGCAATGTGATGACAATTTGGGTTAGACCACCAAACACTTGATAGATCTTACAGACGTATGATCGCTGTCCAAATACTACATATTTTAAAAATAAAATGAAAAGATACTGATTGAAAAAGCATGAAAGATAGCAGCGATTGGCGAATCTCTAATATAAGGTGATGGTAGACACCTTTATCCGGTTATCAAAGCCTGAACACGGTACAATTTTTTTTATTTCCTCTTGTCACATCGATCTTATTTACTACTATACCAAAGAGTAGTTTGTGGTGAAGCTCGGACTGTAGCTTATAACCGAGCAAACGACTCAGCGAGTCATCCAGCCAAGAGCCTGCCACACCCCGATACGATTAAACCTGTTGCTGCTTCACCCGTGCTACAACACACATATGTAAGTATAATCCTCGCATGTTTCATGCATAGAGTAATAATACCGCATCAACCCCTTGGCTATTCTTTCCACCCACTGCTAACATCACCTCTGACATATTCTTGTTCATACTATTGCCGATGTAGCATTAGCATTAACGTCCAAGTCCAACTGATCGATTACTCCTCTCTCTTCTACTTGCTCATTTTCGGATAATTTCCGATTCCGGGTGCATTAATCTATCATCCAATCGTATTCTTATCAATCCAGAATGATCATCAGTAAAACTCTAATTCAATAACTAATTTAATAAATACTATCTGTCATCTGAATTTAAATATTTTTTAATATACGAGAAAGAGAAAGTCTATCCACCCACATTCCACAACCCAAACCGTTAATCTCGATATTATTTATATATATTATAATAAATATTGACATAAATAATTGTAAATATACTTCTGACGTAACAACCCTTAAATGTTTAATATAAAAAATATCAGAGCTCGTGATTACGAATTATCAGAAGGTCATCAATGAAATCCCCAGATAAAAATAACTGCTGATAAAATATGCACACTTGTAGCTTGGGAAAATAAAGCTAAGGGTTGAAAGTTGCGCGCATGGCTGTTGAGCTTGTAGGGCTGCAAGGGGTAAGGAGAAAATTTGAGGCAAGGGGTGGAATTCATTGAGAAACGACACGTGTGTGACGGAAGACACCAGGGTGGGAGTCACCATGCGATCAACTCCCTACTGAGTTGCCCCTAGCGACTGTTGCGTCACTGCAGCCGCGTGACGTCACCGCGTTTGTGCCCTTGACCGTCCAAACGTCCGCTACCCTGTCAGCAGCTTCTGGTACGTACACCAATCAACCCCAAACCCTTGGATCCTATTCTTAACAATTTTATTTATTCGTTATCATCACATGCGTCATACACTTGCGCAATGTTACCTTAATGTTTTTTGATTGCCGATGGAAATAATACAGAGTTCATGTCTAAAAGTAAGCATATATATATGTATCTATATATATTTACCTCTCATCTTTTCATTCATTCAAGCACCTTCATTCACCAACTGACCAGTTAAGAATTCTACAGATTACAAGTGGGAGAAATATTGCCCACGCTTTTTACTCAATAATATACCTTTATATTACCACCAAAGAGTCTACTCTCTATCGTGTTTTTATAAAATATTACATATACATGCTCATATTATAAGATTTTTTTAATTTATTATTTATTTTCTATAAAAAATACTTTTCCTGACTAAAAAAAATATTAATGCTTTATTACAAATAAACAACGTTTTAATTATACTCATATTTATATAAACTTTCACTTATGGATGTTGAAAAGCAGATCTCACTTTGCTAATTCATTCACTTTCTGGACCATTCGTTTCATTCATAAAACGCAGTGTAATGGCTGGATTTTATGCGCATGACTCGAATTAAATTCTACCTGGAAGAATTGATCAATAGATTGTAATATAAATATAATATATAAGAATTTAAACTTGGAAATTTTGAATAGCGAGAAGTCGAAGCTTTAGTCAATGTATGTGTTAATCAGAGAATTTTTTAAAATTTTATCAGCTCGATAAAAAAGTATCGACGTAAATATTTCAATGGTAAAGTGTTATGATTGTATTCAAATTATCGATTGTTTATAGTCGCCTTTAAGTATATCGATAACACGGGTAATATTTTTCATCACACGGAAAAGAGCGCTTGGGAAATTGAACTCATGTCTGAGTATTAGTTTCGTATACGGATAAAAAAAATTACGACTGAAAGTAAATATTCTTGAGTCAAGAAATTTTTTTAAAGACTTCAATTTTCTGGGGTAAAATAGAAATTTCCTCTGGCTTATGCTGCTAAAAAAAGTTTACTTGATTCAAGAGAAAAAATCTTGAACAGAAAATCTTGAAATTCAGAAATGTATCTTGAAAAGTACGAAAAAAATAAAAATTATTTAATAAGTATTTTTATTGCTGTATATAATCAGTTAATTTTATAACTGTAATGTTAATTAAATTTTTTAATGCAAAAAATGGATAACAGAATTTGAAATTCATATGAGAATAGAAAAGTATATTATTCAAAAAAAAATAATGTATATTGATTATAATAAACATCCACTTGTATCCTTTTCGACAAATGGGTTCGAATAATCGAATGAAATTGATTATTGATGTCAAGTATAGTATCAATACTATCTTGATATTGGCAGTGTTTCTTTTTCAAGCCATTGACGAGCTTGAATGTCATCTTCACCTTGAAGAAAAGGTCGGAGTATTTCTAAACACTTGGCGTGATAAGAATTCAAATATTCAATCTATAATAAAAAAAAAAGTTATTCCGTACTCGTTAATTTGCCCTGATAGCCAAGCAAACGACAATTAGAAGTCAATTTGCTGAGAAAGTTGGAGCAAGTTGACATCCCATTAGTTGATGAGTTGCCTTCAATTTTACCAGAAAGACCGACAGGCGGAAGTAAATTGCCGCCATTTCTGGGAAATTGGCAACCACTTATTAACAGTTACAGAGGCTGTTGTCAATTTGATCGCAACAATTGACATCAACTTTCTGACTAGGAAGTCTCGCTATCAGGGTAAATGAAAAATATCAAGATATCAGATAAATTTTTACCTCTTGATCGGTAAGCAAATCGATGTCAAGAAGAGAAGTTTGAATTGGAACAAAAGTAACTGTTTCAAAAGTCAAGAAATCTAAATTCCTATGGTTGTAAGGAGTATTAGCTTTGATGACAAATTGAACATTTTCAAGACGAATTCCAAAACTTCCGTCTTCATAAAATCCAGGCTCTAAAAAAAACCAATTAATTATTATCCACTTTACTGTACTGTTAAACAAAAATTAAAAATCCTCACCATTCGATAAAAAGATTCCTGGTTGTAAACCAGGATCATCTGGATAAGGGCGCCAGGAAATAGCAGTGGGGAATTCATGAACGTTGAGATAAGCACCTACTCCATGGCCACTACCGTGCAAGTAGTGGAGGCTGAAAAAAACGCCTTTATAAGTAATATCAAGTAAATTAAAAATAGAGTAGTTGATATATTTACCCAACATCCCAGAGGCTTTTGCGTGCTAGGATGTCTAAATAATTTCCCTTGATCATCATAGGAAATACTGCCGTAGCGACAGCGGTCTGTCCCTTAAATACTCGAGTAAAAGCTTCTCGTTGAAAGCTTGTTGGAGTTCCGAAATGAAAAGTTCTTGTCACATCAGTAGTTCCATCATAATACTGCGCACCCGAGTCACAGAGATAAATCTCTTGGTCTGTAATTGGTACATCAGTTTTTGGTGATGGCAAGTAATGAATAACAGCACCGTGAGGTCCAACTGACGAAATTGTTGGAAAACTCAAACCAACAAAATTTTTTTGTTCTCTAGTAAAATTAAAAAATATATAAATATATTTATTTACAGTAATTGATATGATCACCCTGTAGCTAAGTTGACAGCAAGTTAGCAACAATTTACTGCAGCACCTTGTCACCAAATTGGTGGAAAAAGTTGCCTTCAAATTTCTCAGAAAGTTGTCAACAATTTTTAGTTAATAGTTACAAAAACTAAAAATTGCCATCAACTTGATCACAACTAATTGACACCAACTTTCTGACTAGATCTGATATCAAAGCTGGCTACCAATTTTCTGAGAAAATTTATGGCAAAAGTTGGCATCTCATTAAGTGATAGAAAGTTGACAACAACTTGTAGCTATTAGTTACAAAGGCTGGAGCTGATCGCAACTAATTGACACCAACTTTCTGACCAATTTATTGAGGGTAATAATTAAATCTTACCGTCGAATCTGTTCTAATTTATCAGCACCAGTTATTTCTGTAATCGGAGGATCGCATTTACTTTTAACTTTATCTTCAAGCCAAGCGAAATATTTAACCAGCGCAGCAGAGTCCCTAATATGAGCCGCCTTCATGTTGTCAATTTCAACTTGGTTTTTAATAACTTGCATCAATCTCACCGGAGTTATCGCAATATGTCTCTGCACATCTCCACACTCAGTATGCAAAGCATAATTAGCATTACTATTTATCCAAATTCTCTCATTTTCCGATCCATTACCCGTGATAAATAAATTGCTAAGTGCAAGCTGTTTCAAATACGACCTCACATCCTCATACGGATGGTAAATAGCTTCAACACCTTCATCATTCAGTTGTTTTTCCGCTTCCGCAGTCAATCTCGTCTTGTCAACAAATATATGAATATCTGTCAGTGTAATGATAACGTACGCAAAAAATACCGGATTGTAAGGTATGTCCGAGCCTCGTAAATTTAATAAGTAAGCGACTTCATCCAGAGTCGTAATTACAAGAACACTAGCTCGGTTTTTTTTCATTGCCTCTCGACATTGTGTTATTTTTTCCCCAGCCGTTTTGCCCGTGAAAGTTATCAGCTGCGGCACGATTGGATTAGATATTACTGGAGGCTGTTCATCTCCCCAGAGTTTGTCGATCAAATTTTCTTCAAGTGGCAACAAATTATGTCCAGCAGCACTCAGGGAATTATGCAGGGGAATCCATACCGCGTAGCTCATCAAGTTTGGATCAGCACCGACTGTCGAGTTTGGCGGAAGATTGGACACCAGCCATTCGTCCTGAGTTGGAGTACCAATCGTGCCCTCTTTCATCAACGTCCAAGCATCCGGTGGATCAAATTCTGCTTGTGCTTGGGCGTAATACCGTCCATCTGTCCACATCATCGCATCTTTGTCAGTGATAATTGCTGTTCCCAGAGATCCTTGGAAACCGGAAATGAACTGCCGACGTTTGTCACGATCTGTTATGTACTCCGACAGATGAGCGTCTTCGGAGCCAACTATCAGGGCTTGAATTCCTTTTTTTACCGCACCCTCAAACTCAACGGCTGCCATCAGCTCGCGGAGTTTTGATAATTTTGTAGCTCCAGTTCTTGCCATATTGATATTCATCCTTGGAGTTTGACATATGTTTTAATTAATTACTTACTGATATATATTTACATATATTTATTAAATTAAATAAAGTATAGATAAAAAAATAATAAAAAATAAATTAAAGATTTTTTATGCCTTACCTTGTTGTTGTCACTTAGGAAAGTATCAATGATGCAAAAAATTCTTATCAGTTTATTTATATATTTTTAATCATAAAGCAAACTTTTGAAAGATGTGCAATGTCCCCAATACAATGTAATTAGTTCCACAATTTTTATTTATCGCCTGGTAATTTTTTTTTTATAAAAATGACAGATATTCTACAAATTGATCAACACAGCGGTCAGTTGCCAGCGTAAAATAACGAACGATCGTGATTTTTTTAGATTTAGCATCACGTTAATTATTTTAGTATCTGTCAGTGTCAAGTACTCTAAATATAAATGCTACTCAAGGAAAACACCTGATACGATCACTCGACATTACTATTGATGCTGTGTTGTCATCACGTGACTTGCAATAAAAGTACTGGGTGTACTCAGCTGATAATTGTCGGTGTGTTAGCTATTAGTAGTTTAGTTTTATCAATCTCTGATAGCCAGACTCTCTTAATCGAAAATTGATGTCAATTAGTTACAATCGTTAACGACAACTTTAGCCTTTGTAACGACTACAAGTTGTTGTCAACTTTCCTGAATGTTGAAGGCAATTTTCCATCAACTGATGGGATGTCAACTTTTGTCACCAACTTTCTCAAAAAACTGGTGACCACCTGCTGTCACCTTATGGAAATCACAATTTTTGAAGCCAACTTAGCAACAAATTGTTGCAGTAGGTCATCTCCAGCTTGACTATCAAGGAAATTAATAAAATTAATACTTTTTAGACAATTGTCCATCCAATAGTTACACCTGGAATGCGAGGTGTAGTGATAAGATAGCTGATACCCCATAGTTTTTAGTAAATTTCATAGAAATCTATTACATTTGTATTTACCATGGAATTATCAAAGAATTTCGTCATACTCTATCATAATTCATCGTGTAGGTTCCAAAAATACTATTGGTTCAAAAGTTTATATATTTAAAACTATCAAACTTATTGCAAAATACTATAGGAATTTTTTTGTAGATAATTTTACTTCCCATAAGTTATTTATCACAAAATTGCCCACGGGTTTTATTAAAAATAAAAGAAAAATATTATTTTTTAATGTTTTTATTCAAATCTGAGGTAAGAGACCCAGTGCTCGGTCACTCATGTATTTGTATATATTTACTAAATATATCTATACAAATATAAGAAGTGATTAGGTCTGATACTCATAAATTATAAATTAGACAATAGATTGTTTTTAAAATTATTAGATACCACTTTATCTACTTAGATCGAATGAAAAGAAAAAATAATTTTTTTTTTTCGAATATTTATATACAATTTTATAAGTGATACATTTATTTAATGATGCAAATCACAAAAAATATCAGCATTAATTAAATTAATAATAGTTATTATAAATATTACAAATATATAGTACAAATAATAAAAATAAAAAACTTACTACACTTTATTAGCTAAGAAAGTCAATAATATCTTGTGTGGATAAACTAGCAGGTTTGTTCTGCTGCAAATTATTAAATGATTCAGGACTTGTTGGCATCATCATGGAGTTCATTGCGCCTATTCTAATAGAATCACTATTATTTTTATTTGTTTGTGGTTTAGGACTAGTCCATTGAGAAATTTGATTTGGTGTAGACTGCGATCCCCAATTTATTGATGTGTCCATTCCATTTAGATTCCAATTGATTGGTACATTCGAAGGCTTAGTTGACAATGACATAGGCATCGAGTTTGTGTTTTTCCATTGGTTTTGATTGATATTAGTATCCCAAGAAGGCGAAGTAAAACTAGTGTAGTTGGGCTGCACGGGTTTGGTTGCTGATAAATTTAACTGACTAAGATTGTTCTCTAAAAGTGTACTCGTAAGATCTTTAGGTTCTATTTTCTTGGGCTGTGATGGTGTTTTTGGTGTCAATGGACTTTGCGCATGCAATCGATGATTTGATTCTTGTTGTTGAGAAAACCTTAAATCAATTAAAAGTAATTTATATTCATTTACTTACATCTATTGCACAAAAAAATTTTTTGTTCATAATGATTTAGATCTTAATTTCATGACACTCGACTAATGACAGATGTCATTTCCTTGAAAAATCGACCATGAGACAAATACAATAGCTAGATTTTTAAAAAATCTCCCTAAAAATGATCATACACACCTGTGTTTTTCTTCTAACGTCAATCCTTTTTGATCTTTCAGAGGAGCCACCACCGGGAACATTTTGCTGGATGGAAAAGCGTCATTTAGTACATCAACAGTCGATGGATTTGCCGTTTGTTTCAAAGCGTCATCAAGTTGCTGCGCTTCGCGACGTACTGCATCCAACTGACGCAGCGATTCACGATGTTCCGTCGTCACACGATTCACCATGTCGTTTATCAAAGCAGCTAGAATTTCAAACTGCGACGGACTCAAACTTTGTTCAATGCAAAGTGGCAGTAAAGACGGCAATACTTTGGTGGCAAGTATTTCTTTATTGATGCCCAATTTGCTATGAGTCAAAACCAACTTATATATTCCTAAATAAATAATAAAATAAAATATAGTAATTTATACTGAATCTGTGACAATTAATGCAATTTTTATCTTATCATAACTACCTATCAATGCCATAAGAACAGCAGGTTCGCCAGAATGAGGAATTTCTTGAAGGAATGGTAGTATCTGATCCAGTACAAGCCATCGATCCAAGTGTTCCAACATCTTCGCAAGACACAGCAAGCAATTAACACGTAAGCTTAAACTCGTACTGTGACCTGGTCCTTTCAAACAAATTTTTTTAATTCTCGGAAGGATGACATTCTTCATAGTCGGACCGTCAATCAACGTCGCTATCGAGGGTAATGCAGCAAGACAAAGTTCTTGAAGCTGCTCCATAGGTGAGTCTAGTGCCCGAGTCAGCATCGGCACAATATCTGACTTTATTACACTGGCTGAGCAGAGTTTAAGAAGAATATCAATGCGCTGAATAATTACCAGACTAATTTGAGGTGGATCCTCCATAGCGAGAACGGGTTTTATGTTTGGAAGAATGTGTTCCGTAAATTCATCAACGGTACATTCTTCTAAGACTTGTAAAATATTTGGTAACACAAAAGGAATCATCGGAGCATTGACGAATTCTTTGTAGAGACATGGGAGAACTCGGTGTAAAACAACTCGATGGGGCAGTTGTTTCATCACTTGGGGAAGCCCTTTATAAAACTGTGACTTCTGGAGGTTGTCCCATTGAAATAGTTTCTCGAGATAATTTAATGTCTTGACTCCGATGTCATTGAAGTATTCAATTTTGATAAACTGATGAGCATCGGGTCTCAGCTCCGGATTACTACTCAACATTAACTTGACAGTTTCTCGAAGATTCTCGGGAATCAAAGTCAACTTCGAGGCTGCTGATGTTTTGTAGTCCGCGAAGAATCTTCGGCACTTTGATATATCGCCGTGGCATTCATTGAATGCCCGATTCCCGGGTGAATACAGTGTATAGATGAATAGTCCTAGTGCAAATATATCACTCGGAGGGCCACAACTACCTGCTACAATGCTTTCTGGCGCTTGGTAGTCCAAATGAGCTTGACCAATCGATGATACGTTGGGATCGTATTCAATATAAGACCAAGAAGGCTGCAAAGTATCAGTTAATTATTTCTCAGACATAATAGAATCGTTGGATAATGATCCGGGTTAGCAGACAATTAACAATTTTCGAATTTTTTTTTCAACAAATCATTAACTAGAATAAAAAACTAAAAATATGCACATGTAGAAAATTTAAAAAACTATCGATGCAATTTTTGAAAATATTTTTTTTTTATAATTTATCATTTCGGAAAAAAGTTAAAAAATAATTAGATGTCAACTAACTTCAGTATCATATTGAATATCATTTAAATGAGTGTGAATGTAGCAGGTATGAAAAAATAAATAAATAAAATTTCAAAAAATGCGCGTACTGATTTTTCATTTATCTAAATGCACATTTTTGAATTTTATTTATTTAAAAATTTAAAAAATTCCCACTTGTCAGTGACATTGACACTCATTTAAATTAAACATTTTTAAAAATTCTTTTTGCGGGAATTCAAATAAAAATAATACCTCTTTATCATTGGGACTTTGATTTAAAGCGCAAAAATCAAATCCAAATATCTTCCAAGCACCATTTTTATTAATGACAACTGACTCTGGACATAAATTCCTGTGCAACAGTTTGACATCACTGTGCAAAAACGCAAGTCCTTCTCCAAGTTGAAGTAGACCATACTTTATTTCCACGTCCAGTAGTTTGTAGTCTTTCAAATCTTTTGAACTTATTTGTGAAATATTTTCAATATTCCCTATAACATTTGCCAAGCTAGCAAAGACTGGTTCAGTAGCAAAAGCAAGACTATCACGAGATTCTTCAAGTGGATGTTGAACTGTCAGTATTTGCGGGTGTCTCAGTTTGGTTAATTGAGTAACGCCACGTTTTAGAGCTTCCAGAATTACCTCACGTTCTTGTTTACTTGAACATCTGTCTAATAATCTCTTTTCAAAGACAAATATCGCGGCTGCTTGTTTTGTAGACTTTTTATACCCGCTGTAAATTTTCCACAGCAAACCGGGACCCGCACTGGCAATTTGAGCTGTCACTTCAAATTCTCGTGTCACTGGATTACCTGGTAAGACATTTGACAGCTGGGAGAGTCCATAAGCTGTGCTATTAACTGTGTTACTTATTGTATTACTCACTGTGTTTCTTAATTTATTTAACACATCCATGTTAAAAAAAGAAAATTCGATAAATTTTTTATTTTGTTTCAGAACTGAATTATTTGTATTTTAATATTTTGACAAAGAGCGTAAAAGTAGAGACCATTTATTAATTTGCAACAAATATGTTTCAAAATTTTAAATTTACTAAAATTTATAATACACTTGTTCTGTCAGTGAGTAAAAATATCGAAAAATATTTTATTATGGATACTTTGACCACGGACACGATGGAGCCTTGAATGGGTATAATGTCAGGTTGACTAAAAAAAAATAAAAGGTAAAAGGTGCGGTCTCGATAAAATGGGTACCGACTGTATAAATCATCGGCTTAGAAGATTTCTTTTTAACCCATTCTGATAAGACAGATTGCAAAAATCAGGCATTTAAATTTCCCGCCATAATTCAAATTTGAATTTTAATGAGAGAAAAAATCAAATCCCGTAAGTAAAAAAATATATGAAAAATTAGTGAGTAAAATTTAAAAAAAGACGAATAATTAATTGAAATATTATATATATGTTTTTATAGGAATATATGTTATACACTGATAGAAGGATTTCTTAGTATTAAAAAAGATTTGTTAATATTTAACAAATTATTTCTTAACGGAGCTTTATTTAAGAAATATTTATTAATATTTAACAAATCATTTCTTAAACATCATTTTTTTGTATTTAATAAATATTTCTTAGCATCTAATAAACGATTTGTTAATATTTAATAAACGATTTCTTTCCATTTAAAAAATGATTTATTAGTATTTAATAAATCACTTTTTAACATTTAATGAATCACTTTTTAATAATTAATAAATAAATATTTTATATTTAATATATTTTTTATTATTTGAACAAATTTTTTTTTTATATTTAAGAAATTATCTATTAACTTATTTATTAAAATTTAATTCATAAAATCACACAGTTCAAGAATATATATCTATATATGTTTTTGCATGCAGCTACACACATTCATTAATATTTGTATTTATAAACAAAAATAACTAAAACAACCATCGTATAAAATTTTCTGTTCTTTTAATTTCAAAATACAATTTCATAGTAATTAACACTATAACTAGAATAAACAAATTAAAATTTCTTATATTAAACTACGCTGAGAAATAACATAAAATCCGTTTGATAGTACATGTGTTTTTAATGGTTTTATATTTGATTAAAATTGTACTGAATAAAATTAACAAGGCTTCCATATTTTCATAGTTATAATATGGATGACAATTTACAAAAAACTTCTGATATAAATATTATTTAAGTATATGAGTGCTTCAGTTGTAGGTTACGTTTAACCAACAATGCAAGCTAGAACGGAGTAAACAATATGACGTCGCAACGACACACACATATAGCTTTTTTAATACTTGTACACCACTACAGGCTCGTGTGTAGCCCTCTACCGACAAATTCGTCTAAGAAATATTTATTAAATATTAACAAGCCTTGTTTGGTGCTAACAAATATTTCTTTTATGTTAATAAGGCTTTGTTAGCATTAAAAATATTTCTTAATAATAAAGAAGTTACTTATTTCATTATAATAAATATTGTTAATAATTAATAAATATTTGTTAAATCCAAAAAAGTCAGTTGAGAAAAATTTAATAAATCAATTTATTACTCCTAAACAAATCCTTCTATCAGTGTACTTATGCTTGTAATTTTTATTTGTGGTGTTTCTTGGTAACCATGGTCACGAAATCGATTAGTTCAACATTTGTATTCATGGAACTTTGGTATAATTTTCTGTTTAAGAAGATCAGTTTGAATTCGACGAATCTGTAGCTAACATAAAAAATGTGGCAAGATCATGAGGTTCGGTTTGATGTGTCATTGATGTAAGTACATGCAGCTAAGACAGGATTTTAGTTATTTTTGTTTTAACTTCTATTTTTTTTAGAAATTTTCGAATTTTAAAAAAGAGTTTTCTATGATTTTAAAATCTAATCTCATTGATATTATTTTCATTCAAGGGATTTGCAAATACGGGATGGAGAAAGTTTAATTGATAAACTAGATATGATTGAAGACACGAAAGGAAATGCTGGCGATCAAGGTCGGCTAATGGTAACCAATCTGCGAATTATATGGCATTCACTAATGTTGCCTAGAATTAATTTAAGTAAGTTATTAAAAAAAGTATATAAAAAATATATAATATGAAATCTTTAATTAAAAATTATTTTCATTCAGGTATTGGCTACGATACAATAGTTAACGTATCAACTAAAATGATAAGTGTGGTAAATATGATAAACTAATAGACGAGTAAGATGTTTTAATTTTTAATTGTTTTATGATCATGCGTGGTCAAGCCCAATTCATGTCTAATCATACTTTCATATTCAATCACGCATGATTCATGTAAACGCATCATCATTCACGGCATCTTTGAAGCGGAATGAAAAATCATGCATGGCTAAATATCTCAGTAGACTTCAGGCAACTCCGCTGTCCATCTTACAGCTTGAAATACATTTCTTACATTTAGTTCTGCTCAAATCTACGTGTTTTCTTGAGGACACATGTATGTTCAAAAGGGCGCAGAAACGGCCTCCTGTAAAAAGGAGACAGACCTCGGTCTAATTACATTAAATAATTAATTTTTTCTTCCTGGCCACTTCAATTTGTGTCTAAAGAGAATTATATTTGAATTTTTATTAACATTTTTTAAAAATTTTAGATCCAAGGAACGACAACACAAGCTTTGCATATACTAACATCTTTCAAAAACTGCAAATATGAATTTATTTTTACTAATTTAAACACTAAAAACTTCAGACACTATACATCAGTTACAGGAGTTTTCAGGTATTCTTTGATACACTCTTTTGAAAATTGAATGGTATTATAAAATTATTTTTTATAAACTTCAGAGCATACATGTCTACAAAAGCTTATCGCGAAATAAAATTACGAGGTGCCTTTGTACAAAACAAAGCACTTATTACATTACCGTCAGAAATCATAAGCAGTACAACTCTGGGAGTTTGGAATTTAT
This sequence comes from Microplitis demolitor, assembly GCF_026212275.2. Classification (NCBI taxonomy): domain Eukaryota; kingdom Metazoa; phylum Arthropoda; class Insecta; order Hymenoptera; family Braconidae; genus Microplitis; species Microplitis demolitor. Next base: position 1,889,467 of record NC_068554.1, on the reverse strand, counting down.
CAACAGAACAAGTATGCAATTCATAAAAGTGTTTGATAAATACTTATACTTTCAATAAAATAACATTTGTATAGAAAAACAATTTATTTTAGGGCAACGTTGGAACATTTGTGATAACAAACATCCGAATAGTTTGGTTTGCAGATATGAATCCTCAGTTTAATGTATCACTGCCTTATTTAGCAATGGAAAATGTAAGAAAATCCGAGCATTGTTTCGAACAATATATTTAATTAAATTTATCAAACTTCAGGCATCTATAAAGTCATCTAAATTTGGACCAACGCTGGTAATAATAAGTACGAAGTCAAGTAATGGTTACGTCTTAGGATTCCGGGTCGATCCAATTCAAAAATTACACATTCTTCACAAAGAAATTCAAACTCTTAAGGCAGCATATGATAAAAATCCAATATATGGTGTTGACTATACTTTTGAATACCAGGTAATAATAAATATGAAATAAAATATCAAATATTGTTCAAGTACTAATTCAAGTTTACCAGTATCGTTGTTATTCTTTTCAAAATTTTTTAGGGCGTAATTGAACCAGAAGTAAATGAGCCACGAACAAACGAAATACAAGATACTACTGATGAAATTTCAAATGTATTTGGTTTATATTTTGCTGAAGATGGATTAAAACAACGTCAACCTCAAGTTGATTCATATTTAGGACTAGCAGCTGAAGAACCTCGACCGGGAATTTCTTTACAAAGTTTATGGGAATTGATACCTGGCAATACATAATAAAATCTTTTCAAAACAGTAATCAGTACATGTTCAATTATTTTCATAAACTCTTGCCTCAGGAATAGTTTTTTCTTTCGAAAAACCGTAATGATACCCAGTTTGCAGTAAGAAGTTCAATTTACTTCAATAAGAGGTTTTTCGAAAATGATTCTAGAAAGAGCTCAAAGAAATTGAAATTACATAAATGTAGTCTAGTGCTAGTCTTCAACTTATTTTTTATTTTCAGTAAAACAAACAACGTTGAATGAACAATTTTTCACTCCTTCATATTGACATCAAATTCATGTAGGTAATTATGGATTCTTATTGCTTCCTCTGTTAATATTCTTTCTTCAATTAATTTCGTTGCAAATCTTTTATTCCTGTTTACCAATATTGTGTTAGGAGTAGTAGCATTACTACCGAGATTTTTCAATAGCATCTGCGAAATAATTAAAGGTCAAATTAATAATCACATTTGTCTCTCCAAAAGTTCCCATAGAACGGGTCAAAAACCGCATGGAAACTAATACGAGCATTTTGGATTCAATGGGGTTTTTGAATGGATTCTATAGAAACTTTTAAATAGACGTACTGTATTAGTCAAGTGTCATGATAGCTTACCATTATCAATCGAATCAAATAAATTGCAAACGTCAAAAATGAAATAGCTAAAAGAGCGCCTTCGAGAGAAGGGAATCCTATGTGAGTGTCATGATCATCCCAGCTTGAGCCACGTTTTTTTCGAGCGGGAATAACAGCAGTACGAAAAGTTATTTCTAAAATAATTCATAACATGCACAATAATTAATAAAAAAGACTTTTCATCAATTACTCGCAATATTTCATTTATTTTCGGCCAAAGTGATATATAATTTTAAAATTTACCTGGAATGACTGAACTTATTATTTTCAATAATTTCTTTTCAAATGATTTCAAAAATCTCAACTTTTCTTCGAAACCCTTTCCTCGGTTCTCTAACAAAATTTTATGAACTCGGTTCAGTTGATTTATTGGAATATAATTTAAAAGAGAATCAATAGTTGACTGCTGGTGTCTGTTTGGTTTGGGATTATCCTCAGTAATTTTGAGAATCGAAGATTTTGTGGTAGTGTATGACTCCATAGTTGAGTAACCGGCTTCGTTTTTAAATTTGTTTGTTTTATTTTCACTAATTTTGTAAGTTTCATCTTCGATAAAACTTTCTATAGTTGTTTTCAAATCGTTATTGTACTTGTAATCATGAGTATCGTTTGATTGGCTAAAAGCAGTTGAAGCAGATGAGTTCAAAAGAACGTCAGTATAAATTTCATCAGAATTACAATTTGAATAGTTTGCTATATTCAAATGTGGATCTTTAAAAATATTCGGTCGGTTGCTGACTTTTTTTTCATTGAATTTAGTGGAAGATGTCCGATAAACTTTTATTTTGTCTGAAAATTGGGGAAGCTCAATCCATTCACTCACAACAGAATTTTTTAAAGAAATCGATAGGAAATAATATGTTAGAGTAATTATCACTTGTGTTTTGTACATAATGAATTTTTTTATAATATAATTTTAAGTGTCTCTTACCGCTATGATGGCAGAAGTTTGACTACTGACCGCATCAAAGAAACTCGAGGCTACACTTTTCAGTAACAATTATTTCGAGTAGCCATTCATTAAATAATTGTCGTGAAAAAGCTAATATGTACTAAGTAGAGCGTAAGTACAAGTTAATGTATTTTATAATTTATCTTAATATATAGGTTTTGATAATATGAATAATATTACAAACTAATTCCACGTATAAAGAAATGAATTCCGAGTGATAATCAAAGCATTTGAAACGATTAGAATCCAAATTTTCTCTTAATAAATCCTTAGGAATTCATTGCAATATAAATACATAAAATAATTTAAGAATAAATTAATTAAAATTTACCCTGATTAAGAAACCTAATTTGAAATAATTCAAACACGTATAAAATTTTATCAGAAACCATGAGATAATTTTCATAGAATTTCGTAAAAGACTAATTTTATGAAATTTCATACATTTTGATGAAATTTTTATGAAACTGTTTACAATTTTATACAATATAATACAACCCTACAACTAGAACCGCAAATATTACCACTATAAAATTTTATAAAACTTTTATCTAGAGCTCAAAGTTGCCAAAACTATTTTTGACCATGTAAATATCAAAAAAGAAAAAAAAGGACTACGTTTATACTCAATTGTTATAAAAAATGTTAAACTAAGTTGATAAGTATAATTTTATACGATAAAAATAGAAAGTCTAACAATATATTATTATTCAAATTATTAAACATCGTAAGAAAGTTTTAATAATTGAAAATATAATTTATTTTTTAATTTACTATTAATAATGTAGTACAAAAAAAACTTAATAAAAATAATCACTTACTGTAATGTACAATTTTGTTTATTATTATTCAATTACTACCATAATTTTTCCATAATTTTGTATGAAATAAAATATTAAGTATAAGTTACTAATTATTTCTAATTAAAACTTATATTGAAGTTTCAAAATGACTGACCTGTAAAATAAAATTTTTTGAATTTTAAATGAACATTTAAAAATTTAATTATTTAGAAAATTAAAAATTCATGGGTTAGATGTTAATTTACGCCGCAGTAAAAGTAAAATAATTCAAATTTTACCGCGCTTGAAAATTTAATTGCAGAGTGCGCTAAAACTCTTATTTCTACTTCTACTTTTTCCACGTTGTGACGCAATATCGTCTGATCCTCGTGGTCGCGATGATTGGCTGACATACAAGTCGGGTGATCATTTGTAATTTTTTTTTTTTTATTATTAGTATTACCCACTGCGTTTGATAATTCGCACGTATGTATGTTTACGCGAAATTATTTAATTTAACTAAATATATAAGTGTGATTAAATAATATTTGTTGTGAAAACAAAAACTTGGAAAACTAATCACTCGGACAATAATTAAGAATGGTGGATTCAGGGGGAGGTTGGTCTTCTATTCAAGATACAGAATTTCCAAATTTCCCAGCCGGCGACAGTTTTAATTTAAATGATGTCACTGGTTTCGATGGTACGTAGTATTGCAAAATAGTGACATATTTATTATTATTATTATTTTTTTTTTACAAGTGTCAACTTTCTTTATTTATTTCAATTCCCTCAATGAACTTTTATTAAATTTTTCAAATGCTTATTTAATCTTTTTCTTAATTCATTCAAAAATTATTTAAATTTAATTATAAATAACAAGTATGACTGTCATGTCAGTACTTAATTATAATTAAATTTTCTTAATGAAAAATAATTTTAAATTAAAAAAAAAAATTATTCAAATTAAATTATAACTTTGAAATTATTTTTAAATTCGAATGCTAAAATAAATTTTAAAAATTCTCTAGATCTTTTGAAAAATTGTGAAAGCGAACTGATGAAAAATGAACATCTCTTTGGTGACGAAACGTTTCTATCAGACCTCAGCGAGCCGATCGCTATGGAAAATGACCAGTTTAATTTTCTTGACATGAATATCGACAATGAATTGAAAGATCCGAATTTACTGAGTAAATTAGTTGAGCCAAATCTTGTTGTTATGGCTCCTAATTCTACACAACTTCCTCAACAACAACAACAACAACAACAACCACCATCTCCGCCACAACCACTTGCGCAACCTCAACCTCAGCAGCAACAACAACAAAAACAACAGAAAAGACAAGCAAGTGTTCCTGATGGACAAGTACCAAATCAACCGAAGAAATTAGCAACCCATCCAGCATCAGCACCAACTGTTTTTGCGTCTCAGTATACACTTCCTCAGAACGTTAATTTCACACTAAAATCACCAGTCGTTACTCTGGCTCCTGTAAATACAAATCAGCGACAATTATTATTACCAGCGAAGTTGATAAAATCAGAAGCTGTTGTATATCCAAGAGGTTCACAAGCTGTCACCTCAACTCCCGTACCTCATCAAATTCATACTTTTGTTAATACAGCCAATGGAACCGTTCTAGCAACTGGTAAATTTATAAACTCATTTATTAATTTATATTCAATAGTATACTGTATGACGAGGAATTAGACGATTTCAGACCAGGGTGAAGGCTGACCACCCGCAATGAAATCCTGTTTCATTTTTTTACACACTAGATTTTTCATGATTACCTGCATTGGAACTTAAAGTTTCTGTGTCAGCAGCCAGAAACAAGTTAATTTTCGACCAATGGTGTCAACTATTGAATTGTTTTTTTTTTTCCAAGGGGTGAAACAAGTTTGTGACTGGGCATTCACAATTTACGCTTGCTAATATTCGCGGCATTGGACTGAAATTCGCTTGTTTCGACTGGCTATAGAGACACTAATTATAATAATTTTTTACGTTTATCTTTTGAAAGGTATACCAGTAGTTTTAGACACTGATAAAGTTCAGATAAATCGTATGAACGCTGCACCAGCGGTTGGTGTTCCTAAAGTAAGAGAGGTCAAGAGAAGTGCGCATAATGCTATTGAACGTCGATATAGAACGTCAATAAATGACAAGATAATTGAATTAAAAAATATAACTGTCGGCGTTGACGCAAAACTCAACAAGTCAGCAATATTACGTAAAACAATTGATTACATCAGGTATCTATTTGTTTCAATTAGAATAATTTGAATAATAATTTGAGTAATGTCTTTATCACATTAATTAATACACAAATGTCTTAGGTTTTTACAAAACACAAATGCTAAACTCAAGGCTGAAAATATGGCAATGAAAATGGCTGCTCAGCGACAAAATCTACGGGATCTATTGTCTTGCGGGGAACTCACACCACCACGTTCAGATTCAAGCGAACCTTCGCTGTCTCCCGCGCCAGCTCCCCTTTCACCAGCCTCGCCATTGTCTATCAAAGAAGAACCAGACAGTTTTCAACAAAAACCATCTCAGCATTCCGTCAATGGACTCGGTGATCATACTCGTCTTACTCTCTGCGCTTTTCTTCTCATTTTCGTTGCCTTCAATCCTCTTAAAATCGCAATTAATAACGTCGGGAGATTCAATAATGACAATACTGAAACAAAATTCGATAGCAGGACAATTCTAACGCTCGAAGATCAGAACGAACCTAGTTCAGTAATATGGAATAGTATTATCTTGTGGTTTATCAACGCGCTGTTATTAGTTGGTGGTCTCTATCGACTGCTTCTTCATGGAGATCCTGTTATTCCAACGGAAAGTAAGACGTTTTTAGAGCTGCGCCGTTGGCGACATCAAGCTGAATTCAACATGTCAATTAATGACAACGAAAAAGCGTACTCGGATCTACGTCGGTGTCTCGGTTACTTCAATCGGACTTTACCAAGTTCCAGAATGGAAATTGGCCTGACGACTTTATGGCAAATAATCCGTCAAGTTCTTTACAGACTCTGGATTGGCAAGTGGATATTGTACGCGGGTAAATGGTTGTCACAAAGTTCTGAACGCCAGCAAACCGAAATATCAACAATGGAGTTAGCGATGGTCTATCAGAGAATTCTTTGCCTCCGTTTATCAGAAGGATCTAATAACGCAACACTTTTTTTGGCTCTGTCTGCTGTTAATTATGCCGAAGCAGCCGGTGATTGTATTCCCAAAGTATCACTTGCGGAAATTTATACCAACGCTGCGCTCTCTTTCAAACAATCGATATTTTCATTGATTCATAAATATTATCTCAATAAAGCAAGATCTGTTCTTGTAACTTGTGTTGTACCGTCTAAATTCAAGTGGATCACCACCAATGAAGGCGCTAAATTTTTTACCTCACACAAGTGGCAGTACGGAGACTGTCCAGTTAGTGAATTTACATCGCAGAGTATAAAAACAGACCCTCTGTCATTTACCGCCCGGGCTTATCGTGAATATTTGATTGGCCAGTGTCTGAAACTTTTGACCGGGACCGCTGGAGACTCTCATGCATCGACAATATTAAATCTTGCTGAAAATATCGTAGCCTCTGCTGATGTCGAAACTGGATTTCCAAGCAGCCAGAGCGTTAACGCACAAGGTAAATCCACTTGTCTACAATATAAATTAATAATCTGATAATTTAATTCAAAATTTTCAGAGCGTGAAGATCCCATTGGATTATGGTGGGGCGCAGTATTTTGCGCAGCAGCTAATTGGAGATTGGGTAACGAGGATTCATCAGCTTGGACAATTCTCGAGAGTAAATTTCCATATGAAAAAAATTACAATGAAAACGATGCGACATCCAACGGCAGTCCACTGCCTTACGCGGTACTCTGCGTCCTTCAAGCCGCTAAACGACCCACTAGATCTTCTATTCGTCTTGTTGATCAAGCAGGAAAATATCTACAGCATTCAATGGTTTATTATCATTGCAAACAACAGTCTTCTCACAATGTGCAGGTGCGTTTATTGCACTTGATATCAATGACAGCATTGATAATTTAAAAGTTACCTTGGAAACAGACATTTGGCATCAGCTCAAATAACAAATGATACCTTTTACGTGTGTGCATTGTAGTTGCATTGCATAATTGATAAAAGTGCAATACTTCTGCAGTGCAACACTCGTGATGGGGCTTTGCAACAATTGTTGCTACGTATTTATTTAATTATAATTCAATTATCTTCGAACAAATATTGTCTTACTTTTTATTAATTATTTATGTATTTTTTAGTTGGTGCAATTGTGGCTCTGCGACTGGTTACTGGAATTAAGAACAGTTTTGTGGCAAGAACTGGGTGGAGAAACAGGTCAGACAGCTGTCAGCACGTTCCTTGCTAGTTTCCAAGGTGATTTAGCGCGTCTGAGACAACTAAGTCAATATATTCCGGTAATTATCGATAATTTATTGTGTTAACTATAAATTACATGATTATTTATTGACAATTTAACATTTTATTGCAGTCCGTGTTACCCAGGATATTTTTGTACGAAGCGACGGTGCGAATAATGGCAGGAGCGACTCCTGTAAAAACTCAATTACTTCTTGACCGCAGTTTGCATCACCGGAACTCGCGCTCGTCAATTATTTGTGGGAAAGATCGTTCTCAGGAAAATGGCAATGAACGCGAGCATGCCGCAGCACTTTGTCTTGCTTGTCGGCATCTTCCTGTTCTCTTACTGGCGTCTCCTGGTGAACGCGCGGGAATGCTCGCTGAAGCTGCTAAAACTCTTGAGAGAATCGGAGATCGTAAAAAACTACAAGAGTGCTATGAGCTCATGCGTCAACTTGGCCCGGCTATTTCTGCGAACTGAAAATTATTTCCATGGTTACATTGCGCTGTAAATAAAACACCTGTCGCTTTAATGTTAAATTTATAATTGTTTCTAGATGACAATACCACATCAATATCATTTTTACTTATGTAAATTATGTAGATTTTATTTATCAAATGTTAAATATTTTTTTTCTTTGCAATCATATATGTAAATTTTTTTTTGTAAATTTTTAAATGTATAAAGTTATTAAAATGAATGATATTATTTTTTTAAGTTCATCTTGATTTATTTATAAATTTTAGACATTTTCCCTGTCATCTATCCTTGCTACTGACTCAACTAAGACTGGCCTCACTACGCCAGCATAATCTCCATCGAAAAATTATTGTTAAAACTCTTTCCCACCAAGTGCTTGCTGGCTTTGCTGCTTCTTGAACGAGTCTGACATCGTGATGTATCTCTTAGCTCATTGTCCTGCTTACAATGATTTCAAAGAAGTATTTACATGATTAGTTTGATGAAGAGACCCGACTTGGGTTTTTCAGTTCAATGAAATTCGAATCTTGTAAAAAAAAGCTCTAGTTAATCGTTTTTCAAAAATTTTTTTTTTTTTTTTTTTTGTAATTGATTTGTTAGAAAAAAAATATGAAAATTTTTAATTGTCTTCTAATATCAGAATCATATAAATTATTATTTATTATTAAAATTATAATTATAATTTCTAGATATGTAAAGCATGAGAAAGTAACAAAATATATGTGATAAATATACTATAGTTAGTTGAAAAAACATGAGTGAGTATACTTTAGAATTTCTCTCTTTTTAATCTTCGCTGTCTTGAAAAAGGTATTGTCATATATTTATAAACTATTACTATATATTATTTTTAAAAATTATTATTTAAACAATAATATATATCACTAATTTTATTACCAAATTTATAAAATCTTATTAATATTTCAAAATTATTTTTAAAAAAATAACTGATACTGAAATTAATCGACGTCTAATTTTTAGATTTATTTGTTAAAAATGATAGCTTATAAAAAATAAATATTTCAAAAAATTGCAACTATAGCTTTTTCAATTTTCTATACATGCAATTTTTTCGTAATTGATTTGCTTGAAAAAAAAATTCGAAAATTGTTTTCTAACTCCAAGATCATAAAAACTTTATATGCATTCTTATATTTATTTGTAAATTCATGAATGAAAAAATTAGTATTGATGTTTAATTAAATATTTAATTATTAATTAAAGAATCATATAATTTTTTTTTTATAAATATTTGCAATTAAACCTAGCAGTAATTGAATTTTTTAAAATTTAACATTGTAACCTCACTTTATTTTACAGATTGAGCCGAGATGACAAATTCAAAGGGTTATCGTCGCGGTACACGAGACTTGTTCTCCAGGAAGTTCCGTACTCATGGAACGATTCCATTGTCGACGTATATGAAAGTATACAAAGTAGGTGACATCGTGGACATTAAAGGAAACGGTGCCGTGCAAAAGGGAATGCCCCACAAAGCCTACCATGGAAAAACTGGCCGTGTGTTCAACGTCACTCCCCATGCCATGGGTGTGATTGTCAACAAACGTATCCGCGGAAGAATAATCGCAAAACGCATCAACATCCGCATCGAGCACTTGAACCACTCAAAGTGTCGTGAAGATTTCCTTAAACGAGTTAAAGAGAACGAGAGATTAAGAAAGGAAGCCAAGACCAAGAACATCCAAGTCGAGCTCAAAAGACAACCAGCTCAGCCTTCAAAAGCTCACATCGTCTCTGGACGTGAAGCTCCAATCTTACTGGCACCAATTCCATATGAATTCATCGCTTAATTAATTAATAAAATACTTTTAAAACTCATACCTGCAAGCCTTCATTTATTCATTTAATTAATTATTAATTATTAATTATAACCCTAAAGTTAGCAGATAATTAATCATTTTCAGATTTATTTTTCAGTAAATCAATAAAAAAAAAAATGCACATGTAGCAATTTAAAAAAACTATGGGTGCAATTTTTAAAATATTTTTTTTATTTCGTCATTAAACAAAAATGATTAGAAGTCTGCTAATTTTAGTATCATTATTAATTAGTTTTAACATTTAAAAATTTCTTTATGTACGTGTCTTAATTTAACTTGTTCATACTTAAAGTTTTTGAATTTCGCGCCAAAATGTAATTTATTTTAAAGTCGATATTAGAATAATCGATTGTGACGGCAGCGCCATCTTATACACTAGCTCCGTCGACAGCAAACATCGAAATCTTTCTTTTTTCCTCGACGATTTGAGCATAAGGTAATGATTAAATCATTTTATAAAAATTTTTCTATTTACTCTATTTTTAAATAATAAACTACGCAATTAATCACTTAACTATGTTTTTTTTTGATAATTTTAATTATAAACACTCGTTAATATCCAAAGATAATTTAAAAAAACAAAAAAATTGAATACCCGTCAACCGCCACGTGCGTTCTCAATTATATTAATTAATTAAGTGCGAAAAATATATTATCTTTGTTCAAATAATTTTTCTCGTGACATTTATTAAAGTTCTCAATTTTTTTGTTTATATAATTACTTAGTATCGAAGCGCGCAGTGATTAGATTTTTCAAAATAAAAATTATAACCTCACTTTATTTTCAGCTTGACTCAAGATGACAAACTCAAAAGGTTATCGTCGTGGTACACGAGACTTGTTCTCCAGGAAGTTCCGTACCCATGGAACAATTCCATTGTCAACGTATATGAAAGTATACAAAGTAGGTGACATCGTGGACATTAAAGGAAACGGTGCCGTGCAAAAGGGAATGCCCCACAAAGCCTACCATGGAAAAACTGGCCGTGTGTTCAACGTCACTCCCCATGCCATGGGTGTGATTGTTAACAAACGTATCCGCGGAAGAATAATCGCAAAACGCATCAACATCCGCATCGAGCACTTGAACCACTCAAAGTGTCGTGAAGATTTTCTTAAACGAGTTAAGGAGAACGAGAGATTAAGAAAGGAAGCCAAGACCAAGAACATCCAAGTCGAGCTCAAAAGACAACCAGCTCAGCCTTCAAAAGCTCACATCGTCTCTGGACGTGAAGCTCCAATCTTATTGGCACCAATTCCTTATGAATTCATCGCTTAATTTATAAATAAAGTTCTTTATAAACTCGTACACACAAGTTTTCATTCATTTATTTATTAATTTTAACAATACTTTTCAAACTTTTTTTTATTTTACAATTGAATTAAAATCTGATAGTTAATTTAACATATTTTACTGAAATAATTTTTTTTTTAATAACTAAATTGAATTACATGGAGGAAAAAAAAATAATTAGATTACATCTTGATTAATTTACATTAAAATAGACTAGTATTGGGACAATTAAAATATAATCGCACGTATTTTAAATAGGAGCAATTGGGAAGCCTTCATTATCAAATATCTTGTTTTAATAAAGATGTTAATTCATTACTTACTTTATTTTCTTCTTTAATAAATTTCTATACCGTTAATTACTTAGTAAAAACTGTATTTATAAATACGATTTAAACTGTAAATAAATTATTTACAGTACATTAATTACAGTCCCTTGATTGGTAGAATAAAATGTATCCGGTTTCTGAAGTTTTATGAATATCTGAGGTGAGTCCGTAAAAATCAGCGATATTCGATGCATCAATTTTCTGTAAATTATTATTTAATTAATTTAATACTAGTAATTATTAATTAATAATAAGACTTACATCAACTGCGTCATCATCAAATAGCAACCAAAATCCATGGCTTTTAACAATTGAAATATAGTGCCCGCGGTTGGGACCACTTCCGCAATGTATCACAACGGCAACCAAATCATAAAGACGATCTGGATTAACAGCATCGTCGCTCTATTTTTTTAACAAAATAATTTATTAATTTTCAGTGTCCCACACTTTTTCAAAATTTTCAATTGACAAAAGTACAACATAATTACTCAGTTGACATCACTTAAGGGTTGAATGAAATTTAAAATTTTAATTTCAGTAAAATCTTCATGTGAAGCAGTAAATAGCACGTGGCCCAATAGGGACAATAGCCAATGATAAAAAAAAATCATGTCAAATTTGTACTTAGAATTTTCAAATTTGGCAGACAATGTATTCAAAAAATTTCGTTTAATTTCTAATTGATAACTAAGTAATTTTTTTAATATATCTCAGCGAAATTTTTTTGGATTAATTGATAAAATTTTGATAAGCTCACGACAGTTGTCATTGAAAATTTAAAAAAAGCGCTGAGTTGCTAGTTTAAATTACAATTTAACTTACAGTATTAAATAACCTTAACTCCAGTGGGAATACAACTCTGTGAGATACTTTAATATGCCGATTGTACTGTTCGACATATTTGAATCTCTTCAAATGAAGAGCAAGAATCATAGGTAATTTTTTCAACCTCATTCGTTTCTAAAAATAAAAAATAATTATTTAAAGAACTAATTTTGAAATAATTGATTTAAAAGATAAAAATTACTTGGGCTTCTTGATAACTACTACAATGATCACACTTGAATTTATTATCACTACAAAGAGTTTCTGTATTAGAAAAACATTTGAGGCAGTAAGTTATGGATGTGTTTTGATCAACATCAACTTGAAGATCGAAAAAATCCTCATCTTTGCTAGATACAGTCTCACAATTAAGGCAACGAGTCTCTGATGTCAAGATACCCTGAAATATCTCGTGCACCCATGTTGGTTCTGGTGGAGTTCCAGCATCTCCAGCTCCACCTTTTCCAGTAGCAGCTTTGCTTTGATTTCTCTCCGCTAATGAACAATTATAATCATTAACATTAATAATAACAATAATTACCCATAAACAAAAATTCATACTCTGCATAATTACTGAACTTACCTAATATAATTTCATTAATATGATTGATAAGAAAATTCAAAAATTCATGGGCATCTTGTTGCATATAATTATCAAACTCCTCTGAAACATTTATTATATTTTATTTCATTTAAATAATTTAAACAGCATCAAATTATCAGATGTCACAGTAGTGCAAGGCAGACATTCAAAAATACGAGAGTGCTGAAGAGTTAAAAATTCAACCGACTAAAATAATAACAGTTATGCTGACTCACAAGAAATCTGAGACAGTTCTAAATATTACTGATTTGAAAAAGTTTCTGATAACTCGAGTAGCACAGCGACAACTTTAAGATGTCTTTCAAAAAGACGAGACTAATTTTTATTGTTTCAAAACCTTTTTTTTATATAAATAAGACATAGATGTTGATCCTAGGAGTCGTAGGAAATTTTCGCACGGGTTTTTAGACCAGCCGCCTCAATTAACTAATTTATTTCTTGTAATTAAGTAACGATATATAGTGCTCACCTTTTTCTTTTCTCAATCTAGCAATAAATTTTTTTGGTGCAATTGAACCGACTTTCTTTTTTTGCGTTGCAATACTATAAAACAGATCTGCTAAACATGTCAATAATGTTTCTTTGGTTCTTTTATTTCTTGCTTTATATTCTAATACTTTCTCCCTAAATGGCCTACAAAAATACAATGCCTGAAGTACTGAATTACTGTAGCAGGTATTTCCAAACTGAAAATGCAGATAAAAAATTAGTTAATTTATGGTTTTGAAGTCAGCAGACAATTTTCAAATTTTTTTTCCACAATTTAATTTAAAAAGAAAAAAATCCACATGTAGAAAATTTAAAAAACAGTATTTTTTTATCATCAGTGTGCATGTAGCAGACATTAAATTTTCAATTATCAATAAATAGACCTAATAATTAATAAAAGAAAATTAAAAAATAATGCACTTTTAAAAAATTTTAAAATTAATAAGTGCATTTTTTCGAAATATTTTTATAATTGTCTATAAGTTTATATTTGTCTGTCTGCTACATTTACACTCATATTTTTACCAATACTTTTTTTTTTATATAATTTACTTTTTAAAAAAATCTAAAAATTATTAAACGTCGGCTAATTGCAGTAAAAATAAATACAAATATTTACATTCACAAGACCAAAGTAATGTTCATTTGGTGGGAATTGATCAGCTCCAATATTTCTTTCTAATTGTGATATATTTGCACCCTAAAAAATAATTTAAAAAATTACACTTTAATTAATGAGTATGGAAGCATAGAAAAGGTTAATTATTAAAACAAAAAAACTAAATAATATCTTACCATTTTACCATTTAATTATTTTACCACGAATAAAATACTGAGCAATTAAAATAGATTGTTTTGTTGAGAAAATCTTCATTGTATTCAAATATTACGATAGTGATTTATTTATTTTAATGCTTATCGCACACATCATATTACAATTATTAATTACTTGTTACATACTTGTTACCAAATCGGCATGGCAATGTAATAAAATACATTGAACACATGCAATAATAATAATATACATACATGTATATATATGTATATATTTATTAACTACAAAGATAAAACTATATCATTTATTTGTGTATTATAAAAATTTTTTGTTTATTTATTTTTAATCTGTGATTTATATAAATTATTACATTTTATTATTTATTACTTTTGACAGATCGTATATATGCATATGTACATATATTTTATTATTTTTTTGTATTATGTTGTGTAAAGAAATACTCCCATCTTATAAAAACCGAATTTGCTGCCATCTAAAGTCTAATCTGACACATTATTTATAATTTAAATAAAACTAATTAATTTTGTCATTAAAAATAAAATATTTAATTAGTAATTTTATCAGGGTATTAAAAAATCTTATGACGTAATAGATAATTGATTATAAAATAATTTTTTATGAGAAAATAAAAACGAATTCACTGATTTATGGAACTGTAAAATTTTCAAGTCCGCGCGCGTGCGCAGTCAAAAATTTATATGAAAAATTGATAACAAGGCAATTTTTTTTATTAAAAATAAAAGATTTAAGTGATTAATTTTATCAGAGTATTAAAAAATCTTATGACGTAACAGATAATTGATTATTTATTGTTTTTAATAATAAAATATTAATTTTTTATCAAAAAATATGAGTGTGAATGTAGCTGACAATTGTCAGTTTTAAAAATTTCGAAATAAGTGAATTAAATGAAATTGGATAAAATTAAAAAAATGCGCATTTATTGAATTTGAAAATGAGTATGTGTATTTTTTTATTTTTATATTTTTAATCGTATAAACGATAAATTACAAAAAGAAATTGCACTTAGAGTTTTTTTAATTTTCTACATGTGCATATTTTTAGTTTTTTTTTTCTTGTAAGCAATTCGCTGAAAAATATTTTGAAAATTTTTAATTGTCTGCTAACTTCAGTGATAGAATAAAAATAAATTTACCGATTGATGAGACTAAAGTTTCAAAGCGCGCGCGTGCGTAGTAAAAAACGAACATGACAGATTGATGACAAGGAAATGTATCACTGACACAAACAATTATTTACAAATATTTAAGTACCTGTAGATGATTTATTGCCAAACTTTTATAGCAATGGTTAAATTGTGTTTTTTGTGTGACCGGAAACCATCAAAAGCTGATAAAATTTCATTCCACAAGTAGTTTTTATCATTACTCTTAATAAATTTCATTTCTGTAAGTAATTACTGATAATTGAATGTCTAATTAATTATAGATTTCCGAGAGATGAGGTTGTGAGACAAAAATGGTTGGATGTTTGCGGACTGACACCTGAAGATGATGTTTCACGCATCTGTATCTGCTCCACACACTTTACAGCATCTGATATGATCAGTTGTTCA
This sequence comes from Microplitis demolitor, assembly GCF_026212275.2. NCBI lineage: Eukaryota > Metazoa > Arthropoda > Insecta > Hymenoptera > Braconidae > Microplitis > Microplitis demolitor. The sequence goes on along the minus strand of NC_068554.1, from coordinate 1,873,713 downwards.
TCTGGTATTAAAAAATCATTCCTCAAATCTGGTGCCGTGCCAACAAAATTACTGTCAAATCCTCTGGTGATAAAAGAAGCTGATGATGCATCGAAACTATCAAAGAGAAGATCAGAAGATGATCCTCCTGTTGACATCATGCTGCAGTCTTCAGTCGAAGAACTTATTGATGAGCTTATAAATGAAATTGAAGGTAAAGTATTTCCATTTTCAACTTTACTGAGTTTTAAACTATCCTAAGTTTTTTTTATTTCGTAGATTTAGATGATGATAGCACTGATACTCCGAAGAAACAACGAATATTTTATCGACCTCGTTATATATCTGAAATCACTCTGGAAGATTTTTCAACTCCGCGTAAAGCTGAACGAGTACTTAAATTAATAAAAGCAACAGATCTTAGAAAATCGAAACAAATAAAAAGCTTGCAGGACCAACGAAGACAACTTCATCTGCGTATCAAATCTTTGAAAGATTTAATTTCTCACTTACAGAGCAGGAATTCAACTCAAGAAAGTGAAGTTTAAATCGAATTTTCTTCACTAGGTACTTAAATTATGCGCACATGAACAAAGACTGGTTATCATTTCGTTTTTTTCTACTAAATATGTTAGTCTATACTTTTGGTTACGGTAATAACATTTGTCGCTCATATTTTTTTAAAGACTGATATTGTGTGAAGGAATGAAACGAAACGATTTAGACTTGGGTGAAGGCTGACATCACCCACAGTGAAATCCTGTTTCATCCTGAGTTACACACTAGATTTTTCATGATTACCTGCATTGGAATTTAAAGTTTCAGTGTCAGCAGTCAGTCAGAAACAAGTTTATTTAAGACCAGTGGTGTCATCAACTATTAAATTGTCATTTGCAATTTATAATTAAGCAGAAACTATAAATACTATACTATTTATTCACACTAATTTTTATAAACCAATCACAGTCAGAACTGTCAGTTATGTAAATAAAATTAATGGTCTGAAATTACTGAAAAAAATGACAAGTATCAGAGTTTAAATTGCAAAGCCTTCAGTCAACGGGCAGAAAAATTAGTTTGTTCCTAAGGGACGAAACGATTTTTCACCCTGATTAAGAAAATGATTTAACCCATGCTAAGTGTATGTCTATATATTAGTTGATTCAAATTGTTTTTAATCATTTCAAATAATTTTTACTAATCAGGGTTGCCCACTGACTACAGGCAGTCACAGTTTACCCGCTTGTTGATATTAATTCGCGACTGTGGACTTAAATGTTAAGTTTCGATTCTATTCAAATCTTACATTTTTGAAAGTACATTTCATTTAAAAAAAGTCAGCAATATTAAACTTTTCATTGAAATTTATTAATTATACAACTATTCAAGTATTTAAAAAAAAGAACTTGAGTTACAACAAGCTTAAGAAATTAATATTTTCTACATGATCATTAATATGAAAGCACGATATATATTTAATACTACAAGAGCTTATGAAAAGATAAAAAATCTCATGACAATCATGATCACATTTTTTACCTGATTAATATTTTTTATTTAAACCTCAGTAATTATACTGTTCATACATACTATCAACATACTTTTTCTATTTGTCAGCAAATCGTATTACGAAGTACCAGAGTAATTCGCACAGTAATTTAGTTTTAGTGACTTCTAGTCAGTAGGATTTAGTCTTACGGCAAAACGACCAAACATTTACTCAGTATTTATAAAAATTTTTTTAAATATTAGAGTAATAAATATACGATAATTTATTAATAGTAAAGTTCTTTAGTATAGAATAAATTAAATTTTAAATTATACATGTAATTTCTAAACTTTATTACTTATTATATGAATATACAAATTTTTACTCTACTTTATAAAACATTTATTATTATAATTATTATTTATTTACATATGTAATTTAATTACAAATTATTTAAAGTCTTACTGTCATGTAAAACAAATAAACTTTCAAATTTAAACTTCTACATTTTTTTTTAATTTAAAAATTCGCGCCTTAAAGTGGCAGTGTCATGGCGTAAATTTTGGCGCGTAAATGAGCTAGTGTCCAAGATGGAGAATGTAAACTCTAAATAAAAGTGTAAACATTTATTTTCATACATTACTTATATATTTTTAATGATTTAAATCAAGTGATCTCTTTTAAAAATTTCCCGCTAAAACCGGTGAGTTTAAAATTCAAATAAATTTAATTCATTGACTAGAAATTTTTATATTTTTTTTTTTTTTTTTTTATTTACAATTTAAATTTTGTCTAGAATCAGAGTCATCATGGCCTCGGTAAATACCGGAAAGTATCGACCAGAAAAATCTGAAAAAAGCCAAAAAAAATGGGAATCTGGAGTAGATGGTCCTCGAGAAAATGCAGCAGACAGTAGACTGAGGCAAGCCAATGAAAATATTCATATTGACAACCTGTACGGATTCCAGCGTGTCAGCGACAACAAAGAACGTGTAGGCTACTTGATAAACATGCAGATAACAGAAATTGTTGAGGAAGACAAAAGATTAACAAGCGGAGTCGATTATTATTTCCTAGAGGAAGATTGCACGCGTTTCAAGGTATCGCTCCCTTATCATCCGTATTTTTATGTCCTCTGCCGCAAAGATACCGAGCAAGAGCTATCAATATTTCTCCAGAAAAAGTACAGCGGCATTGTAGTAAAAATAGAATTAATTCGTAAAGAAGATTTGGATCTGCCCAATCACCTGTCAGGTCTCCAGCAGAAATATTTGAAGATGTCATTCGCTAATATCGTGGACATGACCAAAGTAAAATCACAAATTCGGCAGGCGGTCAAGTTGAGCAAAGACCGCGAGAAAAATCAGTCATGTTACTCTGAGTTGTTAGCAGACAGTCTTGATCCAGATGACCAGATGTCATTGAAAAAAATAATTGACCACATGGACAACATCATCGACATTCGGGAGCACGATGTCAAGCATCATGTCCGCGTGTCTATAGACTTGAATATTTTCGTCGGGTCTTGGTACTCAGTTAGGACACGTGGTACTGATCCTCCGATCATCACTCGCCGCACAGACATCATTGAAACAGTGGACCCAATTGTCCTCGCGTATGATATCGAGACTACAAAACTTCCTCTAAAATTTCCTGACGCCAACTTCGATCAGATCATGATGATCTCCTACATGATCGATGGCGCTGGATACTTGATAACCAACCGCGAGATCATTTCCATGGACATCGAAGACTTTGAGTACACGCCGGCTCCAGAGTTCGAAGGAAAATTTCAAGTTTTTAATGAACCAAACGAAAAGGCAACGATAAGAAAATTTTTTGATCACATCCTCGACATTCGCCCGCACATTTTTGTCTCATATAACGGAGATTTCTTCGATTGGCCGTTTGTAGAAACACGTGCTGCCATTCACGGGATGAACATGAAAGATCTCATAGGATTTTCGAAAAATCGCGATGGTTTTTTCACCAGCAGACCCGCTAGTCACATGGACTGTCTGTCCTGGGTAAAACGTGACTCATATTTACCAGTCGGATCACAAGGTCTCAAGGCTGTAACCAAGGCCAAGTTGCGTTACAATCCAGTTGAAGTTGATCCCGAAGAAATGTGCAAATTAGCAGTCGAGCAACCCGAGTCACTCGCTAACTATTCAGTGTCTGATGCTGTCGCCACTTATTATCTTTACCAAAAGTACGTTCACCCATTTATATTCGCTCTGTGCACGATTATTCCAATGAGTCCTGATGAAGTTCTGCGTAAAGGTTCCGGTACACTGTGCGAGTCACTGCTGATGGTTGAAGCATTCAAAGCAAATATCATAATTCCAAATAAAAAAGAGACTGAATTGAACAAGCTGACAAATGACGGACACGTTCTGAATCAGGAGACTTACGTCGGTGGACATGTCGAAGCTCTAGAGTCTGGTATTTTCCGTGCTGACATTCCTTACCGGTTCAAAATAGTCACCAGTGCCGTCGACGAACTGATCGCTAGCGTCGAGAGCACTCTGAAGCACGCGATCCAAGAGGAAGAAAAAATTCCACTTGATCTAGTGGATAATTTTGAGGAAGTCGCCGACGCGATAAAGGAAAAACTGATGGATCTAAAAAACCAACCGCTGAGATTAGAAAAACCTGTGATATATCATTTAGATGTCGGCGCCATGTATCCAAATATTATTTTGACGAATCGTCTGCAGCCATCGGCGATGGTCGACGAAACCGCTTGCGCAGCTTGCGATTACAATCGTCCTGGAGCTTTATGTAAGCGCGATATGAAGTGGATGTGGCGAGGCGAGTACTTGGCCGCGAGCTTGAGCGAGTATCAGCGCATCCAGCAGCAATTGGAGACTGAAAAATTTCCACCAGGATTTCCTGGTGGACCTAAACGTGCGTTTCATCAGCTGTCTCCAGCAGAACGTGCGAGTTATGAAAAAAAACGTTTGGAGCAGTACTGCAAAAAAGTTTATAAAAAAGTTAAAATAACTAAAATGGAAGAACGCACGCAAACTGTTTGTCAGAAAGAAAATTCATTTTATGTGGACACTGTACGAGCTTTTCGTGACCGAAGGTACGAATACAAGGGACTTAATAAAGTGGCGAAGCAACAGGTTGCAGCTGCGTTGAAAAAAAACGATGCGGCTGAAATAAAATCCGCTAGAAATCGTGAAGTTCTTTACGATTCATTGCAACTTGCGCATAAGTGTATTTTAAATTCGTTTTATGGCTACGTTATGAGAGGAGGATCCAGATGGTTTAGTATGGAAATGGGCGGGATTGTTTGTTATACTGGCGCTCATATTATTATGGAAGCTAGAAAAATAGTTGAGAAAATTGGACGTCCTTTGGAACTGGACACCGATGGAATCTGGTGCATTTTGCCCGCTTCTTTTCCGGATAATTTTGTCATCAAAACGCGGCATGAAAAAAAATCTAAGCTGACTATATCTTATCCCAATGCGGTGCTGAATTTTATGGTAAAAGATCAGTTTACAAATCATGTCTATCATGACTTAGTTGATAAAGAGACGGGTCATTACAAAATACGAAGTGAAAATTCAATTTTCTTTGAAATAGACGGGCCTTATTTAGCGATGGTCTTGCCAGCGGCTAAAGAAGAAGGCAAGAAACTTAAAAAACGTTACGCGGTATTTAATTTTGATGGTTCATTGGCTGAACTAAAAGGTTTTGAAGTTAAAAGACGAGGGGAATTGCAGTTAATTAAAATATTCCAGTCGTCTGTTTTTGAATCTTTTCTAAAAGGCGGGACATTGGAAGAATGTTACAAAGCTGTGGCAGAAGTTGCTGATTATTGGCTGGATATTATGTACAGCAAAGGATCAAACATCCCGGACTCTGAGTTATTTGAGCTCATTAGCGAGAACAAATCGATGTCAAAAAAACTAGAAGACTATGGAGCCCAAAAATCGACGTCTATTTCGACAGCTAAGAGGTTGTCAGAGTTTCTGGGTGACCAGATGGTAAAAGATGCTGGGCTAGCATGTCGCTACATAATTTCTAAAAAACCTCATGGTGCTCCGGTGACAGAACGTGCTATTCCATTGGCGATATTCCAATCGGAGCCAAGTATCACTCGGCATTACCTCCGGAAGTGGTTGAAAGAGCCTTCGCTGCAGGACTTTGACATCCGGCAGATTCTAGACTGGGGATATTACATCGAAAGACTTGGCAGCGTCATTCAAAAAATAATAACAATACCTGCAGCGATGCAGGGAATTGCCAATCCAGTTCCACGTGTCAGACATCCTGACTGGCTGCACAAAAAGCTGCTGGAAAAAAACGACACCAAGAAACAGATGAAAATTACAGATATTTTTAGCTCCGCTAGCAGAGAAGTCGACGAGAATGATGACGAAGACAAAGATAGCGCCAATGAATCCATGGAAATAAATGACATTGAAGATGTAGGAGCGTCAACTTCAAAGGCAAGGCAACTTCCTCAGGCTAAAAGAAAGCGCGCGGTTTCTGAAGACGAGGAGATCGATTTGAAAAAGAGTTGGCGCGAAGTTTTGGGAGCTCCGCCGGCTCCTGGAAATACTTATGAAGAATTCAAAGCCTGGTTGGAGTTCCACCGGAAAAAGTGGGCGTATCAGAAGCAGCAGCGTGGCGACAGACAGCGGAAGAGAATAAAAATGATCGGTCAGGTTGAAGAGACAGCGCGCGGAGTTGTCCGTAATCCGAACACATCTACAATTTCAGGTTTCTTCCGCAAAGCGCATCGTAAATTACTAGACTATCCGTGGCAAATAATTCAAATTGTCGAGACGAATCAACCAGGTCTATTTAGACTCTGGGCTCTAGTAGACAATGAGCTCCATCAGATCAGATTGTTGGTGCCAAGGATTTTTTACGTCAACTCACGTAAAGAACGTGGGGATCCTGGACCCAATGACTTGTGGCGCAAGTGCACTAAAATTCTTCCAAGATCACGGCCAGTTTATTATTTGTACCAGTATACTGTCCCAGAAGAACTCTATCAGCAGCACAGCCAAAGTCTTATGGAAAACGTCACGCAGCCGGAAAATGAAGGAATCTACGAAACTCAAACGCCCCTTATTTTTCGAGCGATACTCGAACTGGGATGCGTTTGTACCGTCGACGCCAAGGCTGCGCGTGCTATGGCAGATGGCTCTGACACTTTTAACTTACACCAGCTCCAAATGAAAACAGGAATAACTGATATGTATTTACGTGATCGCGCTGCTATCAAATACGTCTACTTGTTCCACCACTGGGCGCCAAATCGCCAGAGATCTATGTGGGGTTTATTTCTAGGTCCCAGCAAACGAGGACATGTTTTTGTTTACGACTCCGTCAAGACGAACCAGATGCCAAATATGAACGCTCTGTACCAAAACGAACTGGCTGCCGTAAAAGATCACCCGGACTTCGATTTTTATCCAGAAGACATGAGCTTCGAAGTGCGGATCGAAATAAGTCTGCAGCAAATCCACCGTCAGCTTCAGGCGGCTCTGAAGTCTTACAAAAATGAAATGAAAGGCGCCACGATGCTGCTGATTCAATCTCCCATGGAAGTTTCAAATCTGTGCAGCGCAATGCCGACACTGAATGAGTTTCCTCTGGTGACTGTCCATAACCCGGACGTCGACCATCTCTTCAGTACCTTGGACTGGCAGAGAGTCGGCGCCAGGACCATGATAAGACACTTTTTAAAAAGTAATCACGGGCTGTGTCTTATGATTGATCAGTGCCGGTTTTTTGCAGCTCCACTAGGCAACATTCCAGCGGACGCGACACTTTTTGGGGCGGATTTATTTTACGCGCGTAATTTACAAAAAAATAATTTCATACTCTGGTCGTCTCCAAACGAAAGACCAGATCTTGGGGGCAGTGAAAATGATGACAACCGTCTGCTTACAGACTTTGAGGAGAGTTCCAGTTGCGCTGCCAATAAGTCAGGGACTTTTTCCAGCGTTTGCGTGGAACTGGAAGTTGAAAGTCTTGCTATCAATACACTCCTGCAGTCGAACAGAGTCAATGACATAGATGGTACCAGTTCATTCGTTGCGTTTCATGTCGCACCCCAAGCTTCCCTACAGGACATAGTATCTGGAGACCCAAAGGCCGTGATTCCAAGTTACGATGAAACGGCAGTTTGCAGCGCAGCATTCAAAGTTTTGAGGAATATGGTCAGCGGTTGGTTGAAAGCAGTTACTCTCCAGAAAAACGTGTTCGCTGATTATCAAATAATTCACTTCTATCGATGGCTGAGGACACCGAATGCTCTGCTCTACGATCCAGCCTTGCGACGAACACTTCACACTTACATGAAAAAATTGTTCATTCAACTGATCGCTGAATTCAAAAGACTGGGATCTATTATAGTCTTTGCTAATTTCAACAAAATTATTATTTGTACAAAAAAGCGAACGATCACTGACGCACTTGGGTACATTGAGTTCGTAGTCCAAACTATCAAGAACAAAGAATTGTTTCACTCAATTGACATCACTTACGATAACTGCTGGGAGTATTTAGTTTGGTTGGATCTAGCGAACTTCGCTGGCATAAAAGGAAAATTGAATGATTCCGTTGATAATAAAGAAAAAAATACCAGCAATGACGATGATGATGAGGAAGACAGAGACTCTGATGAAGAAGATGATGATGATACACCAGAAGTTATCATGAATTGGAATTTAATGGAAATTTTACCTCAAGAAGCTTCATGCCAAGCGAGTTTTAGTGCCGTGATTGCTGGTTACATCATCGCTGTCTATGAATTCATAAATCAGATGGAATTTCCAAGCACTCCAAGACTCAGTCGACGAAGAAAAAATAACTTTAGTCAGACTATTTGTCAACTAGGTCTGGGATCGTTGGAAAACGCTGGTGAGTTTGCTAAGAAGTTAATAAACGGAGAGATGTCACAGAAATTATTTCAAATTGTACAGAAAATTCATAAAAAAATACCGGAGAAAGTTCTGACGAGCGACGAGTTTCCGAATCTCGATCTCGGGAGCACCGGCTCGATGAAAATAAACCCGGCGTTGGAATTGATAAAAGCGGTTTGTAAAGTTCTGTCACTAGACAAAGAAGTTGAAGACGAAGTCTATGAGCTGCAGCGGAATCTCCTGAGATTAATAAACGTCGGTAATTTTAGTGACAAAGCTGAGTGGAGGGAACCCTGCATTTCTTTTGTACTGCCAGAGATTATTTGCAAGGCGTGCAATCATACGAGAGATATTGATCTCTGCAAGGATATTTATCGTACAATTGAAGCTGGTATCCATGTTTGGAACTGCCCGCTTTGCAAAACGACTTACGACAATGCGGAAATAGAGTTTGTACTTATAGATACTGTGTGCAGAAAAAGTATGGGGTTCGTTCTGCAAGATTTGCAGTGCAAAAAGTGTGGGGAAGTACAGAGGGATAACGCCCGCGAGTACTGCACATGCTCAGGAGAGTACAGAAATACTGTGTCGCAAGATGAGATGGTAAAATGTGTTAAAGTTTTAAAATCGATCGCGAAAAAATGCCAGATGATTGTTTTGAGTGATTTAATTGATAGTATCCAAGTTCTTAAATAAATTATATTTTATTAAATGATATTTTTAATTTATTTATTTTTATTTTATTAATCATTTAAATCTTTTTATAAGTAAATTAATGTCATGAAAAAAAAAGTTCTAATTTTATATGTAAATGCAAAATTGAATTTATAAAAATTTATCATCTATATTTTGACAAAAAAAAATATTTATTGTCGCAAAAAGTTTTTACTCGACTAAGAATTTTTTTTTTTTTGCGCCAAGAAATCATTTTTTTTGTTTAGTATTTTTATAAAAAAATAACTTTTTTTTTTTAATAACTTCGGCCAAAGAGCGTCCAGAATTGAGCGCTTTGTCCACATTTTGGATGAATGCATTTCAACTTTTTGATATCTTGGTTTTTGGGTTGGTCGAAGGGAATACAAAGACCCTTGGCGCCCATCAAAGGAGCTCCGGCTTCTTCAGCTTCGTCTCTCGCGCTGTCTTTTTTAATTTCATCTTCGCAGTCAATTCTCCCGCAGAACGGAGCGAGAATCAAGTTCTTCTGGTCCAAGTGCTTGCAGAAACTGTTCCAATCCTGACAAGACTTTATATGATCGTCCAATTCCTTCTTGGCTTTGTCGAACATACTCTTCTGAACAGTGTTAAGTAAATCACTGGCGTATTTACAGACCTGGTCTTGTTTTGCGAAAGATTTTTCCAAAGTGTCTCTGCGCACGAACGTCACTTGGGATTTCTCCAGATCTTTGAATCCTAGTTCAACTCTCAATGGCACTCCCTTGAGCTCCCAGTGGTTGAACTTCCAGCCAGGACTGTAGTTGTCTCGGTAGTCTCCTTTGACCCTAAGACCCGCGTCTGCAAGTTTTTTCTCTAGTTTTGTACACTCAGCCAGTAAATTAGCGCGTTCTTCAGCGGTCGTCGTCGCCGTAATACCGCAAGGGATAATAATTATTTGTACAGAAGCCACATTTGGAGGTAAGACGAGTCCTTTGTCATCACCATGGACCATCACCATCACACCGATTGTTCTCGTAGTTAATCCCCATGAGTTTTGGTACACGAAAGTTTTATCCCCACCTTCAACAACTCCCTCGACTTTAATATCAAACATCTTCGAGAAATTCTGACCCAGATGATGACTTGTTCCTCCTTGAATCGCACGTCCGCTCGCTGATACAAAAGCTTCGACAGTAGTCGTGTAATCACCGCCTGCAAATTTTTCTTTTTCAGTTTTCCGACCGCGTACTACCGGGATCGCAAGATATTCCTCGTAAATTCGGCGGTAAAGATCTAAAATAATTAATACTTCTTCATCAGCTTCAGGTTTTGTTAAAAATGCAGAGTGTCCTTCTTGCCAGAGGAACTCACGAGTACGCAAAAATGGCTGCGGATGTTTGAACTCCCAGCGGACTACGTTATTCCACTGGTTCAATTTCAGCGGCAAGTCCCGATAAGATTGGATCCATTTAGCGTAAGCCGGGTACATGACGGTTTCAGATGTCGGGCGAATAGCGATTGGTTCAGCCAAATCTGAATCTCCTGACTTGGTGACCCATGCAACTTCCGGTGCGAAGTCTGCAATGTGAGTTTTCTCTCGTTCCAACACAGCTTTGCTCACAAAAATAGGAAAGTAACAGTTTTGTACACCCAGTTTTTTAATTTCCGTGTCGAAAAAGTCTTTTATTTTGTCCCAGATTGAATAACTCCACGGACGGAGGATGTAACAACCTGACACGTCATAGTACTCGATCATTTCACCCTTAGTTATAACTTGGGAATACCAATCAGGCAAATTTTCAGATTTTTTGGCTTCTAGACCCAACCTTGTGCCTGTTTTTGTGCTGTCGACTTCTTTAGCTGCTTTAGGCGCCTGCTTGGAAGCTTTTGGCGGCTCAGGAGCTTTTGATTTCTTTTTCTTGTCGCCATCAGCAGCTGAAGCTGGAGGTTTCCAATCTTCGCCGGTAGCTGCTTTGTAATCAGCTTTTAATTTCAACAGAACTTTAACATTTTCATCAACTGTGGCTTTATCAGCTTTAGCAGACTTCAGTTCGCGGACTTTGTTGCCTTGATCCGCAATCTGTTTACTCAAATCATCAGCATCTCCAGCTCCTGTCTGGACCTTCGGTAAGTTCTGAGTATTTTTAGCTTCTTTGGTGTCTTTAGGATTTGGAGTTGACTCTGGTTTCCAATCTTTACCTGTAGCTGCTTTATACTCCGCCTTCAAACCCAATAAAATTTTGACACTTTCATCAATCGCCGCTTTATCAGCTTTAGCTGATTTCAATTCTCGAACTTTGTTTCCTTGTTCGACAATCTTCTTATTCAATTCATCAGCATTACGAGCATCAGTGGCCTGCATTTTTGGTAAATTTTTATTCTTAACCTCCTTCGTATCTTTAGGAGTAGACTCCGGCTTCCAATCTTTGCCTGTAGCTGCTTTATACTCAGCTTTCAAACTCAATAAAACTTTAACACTCTCATCAATCGCAGCCTTGTCAGCCTTGGCCGATTTAAGCTCCCGGACTTTGTTTCCTTGATCAACTATTTGCTGGTTAATCGACTCAGCACTTGGTTCAGCTGCTGCAGAACTTTGGAAGTCAGCGGGATTCAAATCTGGTTTCCACTCGACGCCAGTTACTTTTTTAAACTCCGCTTTCAAACTCAACAAAGCTTTGACTTCTTCTTCAATTACTTTCTTATCAGCTTTCGATGATTTTAGCGCACGAATTTTGTCTCCCTGATTTTTAATCTGTGACAATACAGAGGCTCCATCAACCGCTGGTGTAGATTTGGCTGTACTCGACCCCGCGTTCTAAAATCATAACAAAAATTTTTATTACTACAATTATAAATAATTATTATGATTCATTACTATAAATAGCAAGAGAAATCAGTTTTACTTTTTATTACATATGGTCTAATAAAAAGACAATAGTGAATGTGAATGTGGCCACGTGTTCTCTGGCTAGAGAATGCACTTTTTTTTATTATTATGATAGCTCTGTTGGTAATAAAGATTAAATACGTAAGCTGATATACTTACGGCTTTGTTACTTTTGCTGGTCTCTTTATTACTAGTTTCTTTAGACGCTGTCGCTGAAATTGGAGAACTGTTGGTGTGTCCATCTGGTACGTAGAATAGTATCAGCGGTCTCTCACGTGATGTAAAGTCACTCATTGGTGCATATGTTACGTCACACCTGAAGAATCCTTTCCTTTGCAATTGTATTATCTCTCCTTGTTTCACATTCTTCAACTCTGCTTCTCCAAACATTTTAACTTCTTTCTATTCTCAGAAAAAAAAAATAATAATAGTATATTAAGGGACAAGGAATGAAACAAAACGATTTCAGATCAGGGTGGTTGGCTATCATCCGTAGTCTGAATTGAATATTTCACATCTAGGGAGGAAAGCAAGAGATTCCACCCCACGTGGTGGCAAAAACGTGGAATAGAATGTCGTACCTCTCTCCATAGTGTGCCTACATTTTTTCACCAGGCCTGCACCTGACTTGTTAACTCATAAAGGGACCCTGATAGCTACATCTTGCTCAGCAAGTTTATGCAGTGAAAGATTTTGGCTAACTTAACAAATTTCTGGCAATCGGCTGGATAATACCTGCATGCAAGTTGATGTAAATTTGCGGCCGTAAACTGAATGTAATTTTACAGAAAAACTTGCTGTCAATTTAAAGTAAAACTTTCAATCAACTTAACGTCATCTGACAGTAACATTTAAAGTCAAATTGAATTCAAGTAACAGACAATCTGCTGTCAATTTAACTGCAACTTTTGCTGTTAAGTTGACTTCAGATTCCGGATGTAGCTTGGAGTTAACTTGCGGTTATGGAGGCTATCAGAGAAAAAAACGACTTTTTTGCCTCTAAATAGGGCGGCAATTTAAACTTTTGACGTCGGTATGGTGAAAAATAATTTACAATTTTATTAGAAAAAAATGAGAAAACTTACTCTGGTATTTTTTGCAATAAAGTCTTTGAAATCATCATCTTTTCCCAAGACATTTTTGCTGATTATATGGTCAAAGTAAACAGCAATGCAGGGAATTAAATCACCGTCTTTTTTATGATCATTTTTATCACCTTTTTCTGCGAGCCAAGTAAGTTTTACAGTATTCTTGTAATCTTTGTCATCTAGCTTTAGTCTAGCATCAATTTCCAGTATTTTTCCATTTGATTTCTTGATACTGTCAATCATCAAGTTGCCCCAGGTGATAAAAGTCGCTTTCTCGCCAGCTTTTAGCATCTCGGCATCGACTCGTTCAATAAAAATCTTCTTGCCAACCAAAACTTTTCTAGTTCCCATTTCCGGGTTCTTCGGGTGATTCTGGACGTCAATGAACTGATTGTCAGCAGCGTCCAGAACGTTGACTTGTACCAAGTCATCAGAGTCCAGTGCCGTGTAACGATAAGCGATCGGGTCAATTATTTTTTTATTCATTGCCCATATTTTGTCCCACTCCATGAAGACAACTGACCTAGATCCACCCTGAGCAATAATGAACTGTTTCAGTCCCTCGACTGTTAGTCCATGACGTAATATTCCTCGCACTGTTGGTAATCTCGGATCGTCCCAGCCATCAACAAGACCATTGTCAACAAACCAAGTCAATTTACGTTTTGACAGAACGGTATTGGTCATATTCAAACGGGAGTATGCCCAAATATGCGGGCGTCTCAGTCCCAGGGCTTCGATGAACCAGAAGAATTGAGGATCGCGATCTGTGTACTCAGTTGTTCTCAGTGTGTGAGTTACACCTTCAATTGAATCGACAATCGGACATGCAAAGTCGTAAGTTGGATAAACTTTGTACTTATTTAATGTCCGGGGATGGGATTCAGGCTTGCAACGATAAATCGTCGGGTCTCTCATGCATCCGTTGACTGACGTGTAGTCAATTTTGGCACGGACACAACATGCCTGGCCTTTTTCACTTCCTTTCTTCATTTCTTCCCACAGTTTAATATTTTTATCAACTGGATTGTCACGATTTTTCGACGGCTCTTTCTTCTCACGCTGCTCTTTCATTATCTCTCCAGGAGTATCATCAACGAAGGCTTTGCCTTCACGGATAAGTTGCTCGCAGTATTTCAACATGAGATCAAAGTAATCTGAAGTGTGAGTAAAACGATCTGCTTTTATGTCTAACAGTTTTAAATCTTGTAAAATTTCTTGCTCGAACTCCACAGTCTCTTTAGCAGGATTCGTATCATCAAAACGCATTATCAAAGTGCCTGAATAAATATATTTAAATAATTAAGATCTAGGGTTTTGCGAAAGTATTTCTATAATTGTTTTTTTTTTACCTTTGAATGTTTCCGCGTAATATTGATTTAGTAAAGCAGCTTTAGCATGACCGATGTGCAAATAACCACTGGCTTCTGGAGGAAAACGTACGACAACTTTTCCCATTTCAGCTCCAGGTAATTCAACAAATTTTCCTTCTTGCTTCCTACTCATTGCTGGTTTCTGATGTGACTCTGATGGATCTTTCCGAGATTTAGTGGCAACTGAAGACTTATTAAAAGTATTCAAAACCTTTGACGCGTATTTGGAAGAACTCACTCGACTGAACCAACGATTTAACTCAGGGTACTGGGAGTCTTGTTTATAATTATGATATATCAAAGTAGCAAATACATAAATGTCACCCAGCGTTATCTGATCAGAAACTAACCAGTTCTTGGTCAAATTTCTATTCAAATAATCCAAACAAGCGGAGAGAGACGCTGGATTTTTAAGTGGACCGTTGCTGTAAGATATCCAGCTGTCAACTTGAGTCTTCTCTAAAATTCCACTTCCACCTGTCAAATTTTTTTGTTTTTATCAGTAACTTATCTTATTAATTAGTTCATTAATTAGCTAGTAATAGTAATTAATAATGAGTTACCATACAAACTATCATCAATAGTTCTTGCTAAATAACGCCCGATATTACAGTCATCATCACAGACAACTTGATCATTTATCAATAACTGAACATTAGCGGCTGCTTTCCACGATTCTGGATAATCGATATTGATTTTATTTTTGCTGTTTTTAGATGAAATCAACTCGGCAACAATTATCGCTCCTGTAATTTACAATTTAGATAATAAAATTTTATGATGTAATAATAACTCGCAATGTGCTAAAAATAAATTAATAATAAAAAAAATAAATGGTGAAAATTTACGTACCCAGAGGAGGATTTTGCGAGCTTGCTGACAATTTAATAGTCATCTTTATTTAATTAATTTTTTTTTTCAAATCTTTGATCCGAATTATTTTATTTTATGATTGATTGATTGATCGAATAATTTATGGAAGATTCAATATTCAAATAAATAGGTTAGATACATCAACACATGTCATGTGGAGTTAATTTTATTTTCATGAACAGTAACTTCAATTTCGAACTCATCTTTATCGTCGATAAAAATGAAAACGTCAAAAAAACTGAAGTATGAGTTTATAGCAGACATGACATTTTTTAAATTTTAAATATATATATAAATAAATAAAAGTAATGAAATTTTAAAAAATCAGCGTACAGATTTTTCATTTTTCTAAATATATATTTTTTAACTTTGACTTTATTTATTTTTTTTATTTATTTAAAAATTAAAAAATTCCCACCTGTCAGTTAGTTTGACACTCATCTGAAGTTAGCCGAGGTTGAAGTTTTTGAATTTTTTTAAAAATGAAAAATTACACAAAAACAATATTCAAAAAAATTGCACCTGTAGTTTTTTAAATTTTCTATATATGCATATTTTTAGTTTATATTTTTTTGTAATTGATTTGTAAAAGAAAAAAATCAGAGAATTGTCAGCTGTCAGTTAACTTCAGGATCATAAACAAGTAGTAGAAGAATTTATATTTTTTATTTAAAATTCAAGGTTAATTACAACCAGTAGACCTAGGATTATATTATTCTAGAAAAATCTAATCTGTGTAATTAACTCGTGACAACTTCTTGAATAGAAACGCCTTAAAATTTATCAGCAGTTTTATTATTTAAAATTTTTGAATTCTATAACAATGGCAGTGGCTAGAGCTTTGCATTATGTATTTAAAATACCAGATCGTAAATTAACTGTCAAATTTTATCGTGAAGTTCTTGGTATGAAGGTAAATAAAATATTTAATTTCGAATTATTTGTTGTATATTTTTCTTAATTGGCATTACTAAGAATTAATAAAAATTATTTAAAGGTATTGCGACATGAAGAATTTTCTGAGGGATGTGATGCTGCATGTAATGGGTACGAATATTTTATCAATAAAGTTTATTTGAGCAAGTAATCAATAAGTTTATGTTTATAGACCTTATGATAATCGTTGGAGCAAGACGATGATCGGTTATGGTCCAGAAGACACGCACTTTGTTATTGAATTGACTTATAATTATGGAATAAATAATTATGAATTTGGTAATGACTTTCAAGGTATTACTATCAAATCAAAAGACGTTATTGAACGAGCTAAGAAACTTAACTGGCCTATAGAAGAAGAAAGTGGATTTTCTGTTCTCAAAGCACCTGGTGGTTACAAGTATTTTATTATCAACGAACCACAAGTTGCTGACAAAGGTAATTTTATATTTCAGGTTTCATGACAACTGATCACATGATAATTGATCCTACGGACTAGATCCAACTGACAACTAGTCCTACTGATAACTGATCTTCTAATTCATCAGTTTGATAACTTTCATTATCATCATCTCGTAAACCATCTTCATGATTTTCAACTGAATGTCGATGGGATCACTTGTCGTGGTATAAAATTCTTGGGATCAGTTGACTGTCACTAATTTTATTAACAATAACAATAATGATTTACTTTTAGATCCAGTTGTCAAAGTAACTTTGTCAAGTTCAAATCTCCAACGTACGATTTCTTATTGGAAAGATATTTTGAACATGAAAATTTACGAACAAAGTGATAATCATGTTGTCTTTGGTTACGATGATCATCAAGCGAAACTGGAATTTAAATATATTGGTAATCAATTAATTATATTAAAGATAATAAAGTATTTAATTGGAAAATTAATTTTGAAATAAATAATTCAGGAAGTAAAGTTGACCATGGGAAGGCCTACGGCAGAATAGCATTTTCTGTTCCCTATGACAGCCAACCGGGAATTCAAAAAAAAATACGGGAAAATGGTCATAAAATATTGACAGACTTAATAACGTTGGACACTCCAGGAAAAGCTTCAGTCCGGGTTATTATTCTCGCTGATCCTGTAAGTAAATCACAATAATTTTTTCATAGTAGCCAGCGATCTTGTCTCCGCTGCGAACGATGTATGTCTAAAAAAAAAATTATATTAATAACATGTATGTTAATATACTTGTAAATTACAAGTTTCTAAATCACTGTTCCGATGGCTCACAAATGTCCTTTCTTTGATACTTTTATACTACGCCTATTTGTCTGTCGGCCCCTTATATGTATTCCGTAGGTTCAAAAGGGAGGGACAGACAAAACTAAATTATGTAACACTACCTGTATATACTGGAACTAATGATACAACATTATATTTTGTACTATTATATATGGTGTAGGCAAACCTGGGTGGTAAGTAAAAGTTATTATTTACTTTAGCCGAGCCCTAATTAAAGGGAACTCCAATTATGTAGGGGACCGACAAACAAATATAGATTTAGTGGGTGAGTATCGTTCTAAAAAAAAAGTCGTTTTATAAAATGACTTTTGAATACAGTCAGTCCATTAGCTCAGAATTTCCCCTCAATCTGACCCCCACTACGAGCTGCAATATCTCCCACCCCATTTGTATTTATATGTATATTTACAAATACGCCATTCATGCGATGTAAAAGCACATGAGTGTAGTTTACTTTTTAAAGAAGAAGTGGCATTCGATAAGTCGGAAATTTTAAGTTTCATAATAAACTCATAAAAGAATTAATAATAAATAAGAAATCTACGTGATCTTGATAAGATGGTTTATGTAATTTATCACCGATTAAAAGCTTGTAAACGCATAAAACATCTTTAAACACATACTAAGTAAAGTAACGTTTGATGGATTTTCTTAGCTTATGAACTTATAAAATCACTTAGCTATTCTTTAAACTTGATCATCGTAATCAAAACATTCAAAATTTTTTTTTCTGTTAATAGAGTAGAAGTAGCTTTGTGGCTACTGCTTCATTTTTTATATTTAAAACTTTATTTCAATTAATGAAAAAGTATTAAAATAAAATTTCTATTATACTAGTGTGATAAAAGTATGTTTGAACATGTTTAAATTTTTTAAGTGTCCAAAATTGGGCCCAAAGTGGCTAAAGACGATGCCTCTACCCGCTATATGTATATATATTGAATATGGTACTGGCTATTGGTACTTACATAGAAAAAAAAGGATTTCTTGATTCAAGAAAATTTTTTTTTTTCATTTCATGATGAAAAATATTTCTTGTGCTATATAAAAAGCCATACTATACAAAAATCCCAGTAGCCACGGTCATTAAATATCAAGAACCATATTATTAAAATGACAAAAATTAGGACATGTCTAGGAAAACCCAGACACATGATAACCGGGTTGAAGTCTTCAATATATAAATTACTATATAGCATCATAAAACTAAAAATACTAGTGTGTTATAAAATAAAACCAATTTCTTCTACAATTTTCAGGATGAACATGAAATTTGTTTTGTTGACGACGAGGGATTTCGTAAGCTCTCCGTTCCAGATTATCCAAGCGAAGCGATTTTGGACAGATTTATTGCTAAAGAATCATCATAAAATATTTTTTGTAACTTAAAGTAAAGTTTATACTTTGTTATGGGTTTTGGAATATATGATCACAATGTAATTGATAAAATTTATAATAAACTGATAAAAAAACATATATTATTTAATATTTATCTTAGTCGATACTTTTATCAAAATAAAATTTCCCAGCTTACTTAATTTATTTAAACGGACATTTAAAATTAAAGCTACAAGTTGTGCGATTTATATACTACATATAGATGCGTCATTTATATATGCTAAATTATTTCATATTAAAGTCAGTCAACACCGGAAATATTTTTATTATTTATTTTAAATAGTAGTTTTTTTCCTTTTTCGTTTTTTTTTCTTTTATTATCGTTTAAGATAAAAGGTCACTGATGACTAATCGCATATTTCGTCTTAAAAGACGCCATGGGGAATGACCAAGACTTCAAGTGATAACATTAGTGTATATAAATAAATATATCAGTAAATAGCTTACATAAATGAATTGACGAGTTTCGAAGAGTCAGTTCTCTGTCAACAGCGACAATGATCTTTTCGAAAAATAGTTTATGTTATATTACAACTTTTGTCGTGATTATTTTAATTATCAATAATGGTTTGTACTCTTACAATAAATTAATATTTATTTTGACGTATTTCAAGTCAATTGATTTGTTTTTTCTATTTTTATTTTAAGAAATCAGTCAAGTTCAAGGATCTCCTAAAAGTTTTGGAAGATCTCGAGTAAGTTCCCGTTGGTTTGGTAAGTCACATTCTAGTGGTGGTTCACGTTCGAGTGGTGGTTCTCGTCCAAGTAGTAGTTCTCGTCCAAGTGGTAGT
This sequence comes from Microplitis demolitor, assembly GCF_026212275.2. Classification (NCBI taxonomy): domain Eukaryota; kingdom Metazoa; phylum Arthropoda; class Insecta; order Hymenoptera; family Braconidae; genus Microplitis; species Microplitis demolitor. The sequence goes on along the minus strand of NC_068554.1, from coordinate 1,854,087 downwards.
TCACGTCCAAGTGGTAGTTCACATTCACCACCAGCATACAGTCCTCCAGTTTATAAACCTTCACCACCAGCATACAGTCCTCCAGCTTATAAACCTTCACCACCAGCATACAGTCCTCCAGCATACAAACCTTCGCCACCAGTATACAGTCCACCGGCTACTCATAATGATCATCCAGTAAATCGTCCAGCACCTTCAGCACCAGCTATTCCTAAAGCTCCACCGCCAGCTCCATTAAATCCTAAGGACAGCAGTGGCATGTTAATTAATCATGAGAGCAGAGGTACTTCTCATCCAAGTAAGTCTTAAAATTATTATTATTATATAAAATATTTATTTGATGCTTTATTATTATTATTACAAGGTACAAACCCAATCGGCCACCCCAATTCAGAGACAATTCACAAAGTCAATGTACCAACATCTCATAACGCACCTTCAGGAACACCAACAAATTATCCCCCTTGGGCAAACCCATCTTTGAAACCTTCAGGTCCACCCCCACCACCAGTGATTCCAACTTTACCAAAACCTCCAGCTCCTTATCCCCCTGCACCGAATCCAATTAAACCTCCGACTTCAACGGGATTTCAACCACAGCCCATAGTTCCAAAAGTTGTGTCGCCAAATTCATCAAAACCTCCAGCTCCTTATCCAACAGGTCATCCGGTCGACATGCCTCGACCAAACACTCCTATTGGTTTCAACCCAAACTCAAATCCCATCGCGCCACCGTATCAGGCTCCAAAATTAGGAAGTACTCCTAGCCATCCAAGTTATACAAATAATTACCATCCGCCTCCAGTTTACGGATCACCTCCCGGAAGTTATGGAGGATACGCTCCGCCTCCTCCATATTCAGGTCCTAGTTATCACCCACTAGCTGGACAACCTCCTAATTATCATCCAGCGGTTCCAGGTCAGCCGACTTACTTACACCCCCCAGTTTACGGTGGCGTGAGTTCTCAGCCATTTGTACCCGGGCAAAGTGTCATTGTACTACCGGGCAAATCAAGCAGCCCTGGACTAGGACAGATGGTCAAAGAAGCTCTAGTTTACTCGACTATTAATGCTGGAGTAAACGCTGGTGTCAACAGACTCATCTACGGAGCACCGCCGCATTATCATCACTATGGAACTGATACTCGTTACTCTGGATCTCAGTCATCAGTTACCAATAACACCACCATCATTTACAATAATGGTGTTCCTGTCACTGGACCAATAGGCGGAAGTCCCAATCCAGGAACTTATGTTCCTAATTATTCGACTAATCAACCAAATTACGGTTCCAGTATTCCAAATTATTCAATTAATCAACCAAATTACGGTTCCAGTATTCCTCCCACGCCTAATGATCCAGGTAACATTTATCTGAACACACCTAATCCAGGAACTAGTACCAACAACAATAATAATAATATTCCTGTAAACTTTCCACCGAAATTCGGTGGATCCGGAAACTCAAGTAATTACGGCAATACAACATATGTACAAAATAATTCAACGGTTCCTACTAATTTTTCAAACAACTTGTATCCAAATCTCGGTAATTTTTCGGAAAATTCTAACATTACGCAGAACATTTCAAATGTTGCTCCACCTCCAGTGATACCGGAAATAGAGTACTGGATTAGTGATAATGAATTGTTAAATTTGACTGAGCATCTATTCATGAAAGATAAAATGAATAAGTTACCAAAGACATACGTTCTTAATTTCCAAAAAAAAATATCTAACTATTCAAATGTAATAGACGAAACAAACCAACCGTAAGTAAAAATTACGACTTGTGAATTTTAAAAATAATCGACAATTTTTTTTTTTTTTTATTATACGGAATGTTCGGGATGACAAAAAATACTGATTTCCGGTTTAAATAACATGGGAAAATTTTTTTAAAGTTTGAAAATTTACTCATCAGCGAATCAGTGGATTGGAAAAATCAATAGGTATTTTATTTAAAATTGAACGCTCTACAAAAAAGGTCTCTTGTAATTTTTCGTTAAATTTAATTTTTCAAAAGTTATTCGAGGTCAAAGTTGGAAAAATGTTTCCTCGGAGTTTCGACTGCGCTATTGAGCTTAAACTTTAGAAGTATTTTTTTTCATTCTGAAAAATATTTCCCGTATAATTGAAAAAAAAGAAAAAGGCGTTTTTTTTTGAATGAGTAAAAATCTTTTATATATATTTAAACTACTTAATAATTTGTTTTAGATTGTTGTATGTCAATAAAGAAACCTACGCATACAAGACCGTCCAATTGCTTCGCGAGCTCTATGATAATTATCAGATAAATTCAACAAACAAGGAAAATATAACGAAAACTACAAGAAAAATGGAAAGCACTTTTATAAATGCAATCTCTGATACAGAAGTTATGAAATCGACTATTAAATGGTTGCAAGAAAAATATTATGTAGATCCAGATGATTATGAGGTCAAGGATACGTTGCGTCATATCTGGTTGAGTAGAATCGATAAGTCAACCTCGGGATTTGAGAGAATTTTTATGGCCGAGATGTATGAAGGCCCTACGATAATTGGCGGTCAAAATTGGATTTATTATGATTATCAAGAGTACCAAAAAAATTTTAATTATTTGTCATTTGTTGATAAAATTGATCTGAGTGCTGTAAGTTTATTAAATAAATTTCTGCTATTTAATTTGTCGAAATAAAATTCATATTAATTAAATAAATTATAAATAATAGTAATTATTTATAGTTTATGTAATTACTAATTACTGATAATAATTAGTAAAAATAATTGCTTATACTAAAAGTAGTTAATACTAATTATTAAAAGTAATTAATAATATTAATTATTAAAAGTAATTAATAATATTAATTATTAAAAGTAATTAATAATATTAATTATTAAAAGTAATTACTAATACTGATTATTAAAAGTAATTACTAATACTGATTATTAAAAGTAATTACTAATACTAATTATTAAAAGTAATTACGAATACTAAATAGTAAAATAATTTTTAAAAAATTAAAATTTCCCGCTTTTTATTCAAAAGTTTATGATTTTCTTTGTCACAGACAAAAAAAGTAATTAATAATTTTATTATTTTTTTTTTTCAGAATGCAGCCATTGTCAAAATTAACATAGAATTATTTGGTATAGTGAAGCCCAATGCTACGATGTTGTTTGGAACTTCACCGGAGTTAGAAATGGCACTATATACTATTTGCTTCTACGCACGACCGAATGATATTTGTCCTGTATCTTTAGGTGGAATCGTATTTCATTTATACACTCACAATTTCCATTACTTCGGCAAAGATTTAATAGATCTTGGTTTTGTTATATTTTAAATATCATGACTGTAAAATATAATTCACGCCAGGGCACAAATGTCAATAAAACATTCACATAAACTGAAAAAATTAATCTGGTAATAAACTTTTTTATTAATTCCATTTATACATACCTCAAAAAATATAATTTTTATATACATTCGTATATATTCATCATTGATTATTTGTTAACATATTCCACTTGCATATTTTATTTAATTGATGCCGCAAATTAAATATTTTTTTTATGCGAAGCTGTAATTTAAAAAAAATGTTAATTATTATAATTGAATATTTCTTTGTTAGTTTCAAGTTTTAAAATTTTTAAAATTTAAAAATGAAAGTACGGAACAAAACGTCAGAAATTTGTGAGAAGTATTTTTTTATGTTCAAAGTCTTTATCAATCTTGATGTAACGGAAGTAAAAATTGAAATGACACTCAGCTATTGGACAGAGGACATGTCAGGTGCATTCTGCGCAATACAATGTCTTGTATCATTAATTATTAACGACCACTCGAGGTTCAATTTTTTTCCCTCTTATTAAGGCAGCCTCAAATTATCTATACTTCAAATTTTGCCATTTCTATGATAAATAATTCTCTTTGTTTGAATAAATCCAATGTTCAAAATTTCTAAGAAAATTCAAATGTCACTTCACTTACTACTTATTTTAATAAAAGAGAAAAATAAAACGCGGAAGTATTGATAAATTCAAATATACAGTTTCTTAGATGTTTGAAATTTCTTTGATCTGAAATAACTTTCATCTTTTGCAAAAGTCGCGGTACTTCTACGCGGTCATTATTCTATCGCGTTCTACGGAAATGGAAAAGAAGACTATAAATCAACACACGTCAATACAACTTATGCGTCTTTGTATGAACGGAATCGGTATATGGAGTATAGAGAAACGGCGAGATGAAATATTGTCAAATTTTGTAATATGTTACACTGTGGTTACCTTAATTTTTGGATTGATTGTCGAAACTACGGATATTTATTACTGTATGGGTGATTTACGCGTAAGTTAATTCTCACAGTAAAAATTTTCGGATTAAGAAAAAATTACTTATATTTACATTTATTTTAATGTACAGGAAATGTCTTATACTGCGCCTTGCTTTCTAAATGTAATTGTTGAATTATTTCTAATGGGCAAGTTTATAATTAATCGAAGTGAAGTTATTGCTTTTAATGATTATACAATTCGTGAATTTTGGAATATACCTTACATTGACCCGGAACGTAAAATATTGGATGAATGTAATAAAAAAAGTTTTAAAATAATTATTGCTTTCATCATCGTGATTCAACTTGTTGTTTGGCAATATATAACTATGCCTATAATAGGTAAATATCATTTTATTTAATTAATATAAATAAATTTTACTGGTTTCTTTTTTTTAGAATCCTATGGGAAAAATTCATCCGAAAGAACTTTACCTTATAATCTATGGTTTACATTTATTCCATTCAGAGAAACACCATATTATGAAATAATTTTTTTTTTACAAGTAAGTCTCGTTTTAAATTTTTTAAATTTAAATTATAAGTGCATAGTTAATAGTTCGTATGATAAATAAATAAAACTGCAGTCAGCTGCAACATTAACTACTGGCGTTTGTGCAACGGCATTTGCAACATTTTTATTTACAATAAATATTTATGCTACTGGACAATTTAAAATTTTACAACGACGATTGGAAACGTCTTGTCAAGGGTACAATATTGAAAAAATAAACTCAGTTGAGCAGTTAAATTTAATTGCTGCAGAATCTTATAGTAATCTACGAAAGTGTATTGAATTACACAAAGTACTGCTTCAATATATAATAAGACTTGAAAATCTTTATTGTCAAATAATGTTAGTTGAAACACTGGCCTGTGTTTTTCTCATTTGTTTAACTGGCTTTCAAATAGTCCTGGTAAGTGTTGCAATTTATTTAACAGAAAATAAGGGTTTCTTTGCGCAATAAAGCAGATTTCTGTAGGGAGTTGATACTTCTATTCTTCGGACATCACGGAGTGCTCTTTATTTTTGCTGTTTAGTAACTCAATTACTTTTGTATTCTTGGTCATGCCATGAAATAATTATCGAAAGCTTAGAAGTCGCTGAAGCGGCTTATCGGGCTTATTGGTACAGTTTATCTTGGTCCAAATATGGAAAATCATTCAGACAAGCTTTGTTGATTATTATTACAAGATCACGCAGACCATGTGTTTTAACTGTTGGAAAATTTGTTCCAATGTCTCTTGAAACATTTACTGCAGTAAGTATTGTATACTATTTTTAACCACTTGTTTATGCTGATAATAAAAAATTTTTGCAGGTTTTCAATTCGTCTTTATCGTATTTTACGATCTTACGACAAATGAATGAAGAAATAGAAAATAGTTAAGTACCAATATACCCGATAATAAGGAATTAATTTTCTATAATCATCTGTCGCAATATCCACATATAATTAATTGAACATCTTCCCAAGTATGTGGACGATTGATTAAGATATTGTATTAAATTCTTCTACCTAAACTTTAATAGTAAACCATTAATAAAATAAAATATAAATGGTAGTGATCCAAGCTGTAGTTTGTAAAACTTCAATTAAATTTTAATCGATCTTAGTTTTATTGTATTTCAAGTATCGTTACTGTAGAATAAAATTTATAAATAAAATACTTTAAAAAAATTATTTTGATAATTATGTTCTTTACTTTAATTTATCACTTCGAATTATACAAACCTTAAGGGGGGTTGGTACTTTTTCTTCTTTTGCATTTAAGTAAACGAGCGGTTCAAGTTGCACATGTATATGAAAGCTCTAGCCAAATTTTTCTTGAAAAAATTTGAGGATCGCTAGATTATAGAGGAGTATTGATCCTTGGTATATATCTTGCGATAAAAGCTTTTTTTTTGTGAAAAATACGTTAAATATACTATATTACTGTTATATATTTTTGATAGTATAAATTAAATAATTTTTTATAAGTGATGATAAGCTGAAATAACAAGAAAATTAATTAGTAAAGTTCAATAAAATTTTCGATTTCAAATTTTCAAGTATTTTTGAATGACAAGTTATTTTTATATTGAAAGTTTCAGTAGTCTTGACTCAGTAGAAGTAAAAAATGAAATGACACTGAGCTATTGGACAGGAGACATATCACCAAGAATCTGCGCAATGCAATATGTCTTTTGTATCATTAATTATTTATTATCACCCGACGTTTAATTTTTTCCTCTGTTATTACAACTGTCTCTAATTATACGTAACGTAATTTCACCATTTCTATGATAAAGAATTCTCTTTATTTTAATGAACTTTGAAATAAAAATTGGCTGGAAAATTTAAAATGTCATTTCACCCAGTACTTAGTTTAATGAAAGAGAAAAATAAAACGCGGAAGTAATGATAAATTCTAATATACAGTTTCTTAGAAGTTAAACTTCTTTGATCTGAAATAACTTTCATCTTTTGCAAAAGTCTGGGTACTTTTATACAGTCATTATTTTATCGCGTACTACTGAAATGGAAAAGAAGACTATTAGCGACCACGCGTCGATAAAAATCACGTGTTTTTGTATGAACGGAATCGGCATGTGGAGTATCGAGAAACGACGAGATAGAATAATTTCAAATATTGTAGTATGTTACACTGTGGCTACCTTAATTTTTGGATTCATTGTCGAAGCCATAGATATTTATTACTGTATAGGTGATTTACGCGTAAGTTCTTACACTGTTAAATTTTTCTGATCAAATACTAAAACTCCGAATCGGAGTAAAAGCAAATTTGAATGGAATCCAGATCTATTGGAAAAATTATTCTTGTTTAAAATACTTGTCTCTAAAAATGAATCAGTGAAATTCACTGTGAATAAGCGACAATGCACTGAGAACCAGCTTGTAAAAAATTTTCAAATTGAATGCGGACTTAAATAAAATCCATCACTCCCGATTTTTACAGTATGAAAGTGGACCACTGGGTGAATAAGTGTAGCAATAATGACTATCCATTGATTCGCAGTGACTTTACTAATTCATTTTTAGAGAGAAATTGATGTCATAATAAAACCAGACCATGTTATCCACCTGACGGATTTTCCATTTAATGGTTATTGTAATTAGTTATATAATTGTTGTGTAATCACTCCGAATTCGCTGGCAATATTTTGCAGTGTAGTGATTTATAAATTTCATAATATTTTTCAAATGTCTTTTTTTTAATATTATGTAAAAAATTATTTATTTTAATATACAGGAAATGTCTTATGTTGCACCTTGCTTATTAAATGAAATTGTTGAATTATTGATGATGGGAAAATTTATAATTAATCGAAGTGAAGTTATGGATTTCAATAATTATACATTTCGTAAATTTTGGAGTGTTCCGTACGTTGATTCGGAACGAAAAATATTGGATGAATGTAATAAAAAAAGTTTTAAAATAATTATTGCTTACATCATCGTGATACAACTGGTTGTTTGGCAATATATAACGATTCCTATAATAGGTAAATATCATTTTATTTAATTAATATACATAAATTTTACTGGTTTTTTATTTTTTAGAATCCTATGGGAAAAATTCATCCGAAAGAACTTTACCTTATAATCTATGGTTTTCATTTATTCCATTCAGAGAAACACCATATTATGAAATAATTTTTTTTTTACAAGTAAGTCTCGTTTTAAATTTTTTAAATTTAAATTATAAGTGCATAGTTAATAGTTCGTATGATAAATAAATAAAACTGCAGTCAGCTGCAACATTAACTACTGGCGTTTGTGCAACGGCATTTGCAACATTTTTATTTACAATAAATATTTATGCTACTGGACAATTTAAAATTTTACAACTACGATTGGAAACGTCTTGTCAAGGGTACAAAATTGAAAAAATAAACTCAGTTGAGCAAATAAATTTAATAGCTGCAGAATCTTATAGTAATCTTCGAAAGTGTGTTGAATTACACAAAGTACTGCTTCAATATATAATAAGACTAGAAAATCTTTATTGTCAAATAATGATGGTTCAAACCCTGACCAGTGTTTTTCTCATTTGTTTAACTGGCTTTCAAATAGTCCTGGTAAGTGTTCTATTTTATTTAACAGAAAATAAGGGTTTCTTTGCGCTATAAAGCAAATTTTTTTGTAGGGAGTTGATACTTCTATTCTCCGGACATCGCGGAGTGCTGTTTATTTTGCCTGTTTAATAACTCAATTACTTTTGTATTCTTGGTCATGTCATGAAATAATTATCGAAAGTTTAGAAGTCGCTGAAGCGGCTTATCGGGCTTATTGGTACAGTTTGTCTTGGTCTAAATATGGAAAATTATGCAGACAAGCTTTGTCAATTATTATGGCGAGATCACGCAGACCATGTATTTTAACTGTCGGGAAATTTGTTCCCATGTCTCTTGAAACATTTACTTCAGTAAGTATCATATACTATTTTAAATCGCTTGTTTATACTGATAAAAAAAATTTTATGCAGGTTTTCAATTCGTCTTTATCATATTTTACAATCTTACGACAAATGAATGAAGAAATAGAAAATAATTAAGTTCCAATACATCATCGATAACAAGAAATTAATTTTTTATAATTGTCTATCAATGTATACATGCATACGATTACTATATTATAAGTTTAATATCAAAAACTTTTATTAAAATCATGACAAAATACATGCCCACATGTCGATGTTAATTGCTTTTATTTCTTTCAAATGCAAGTATTGATAAATAATTGATGAATAATTGATTCTACGTTCACCCAAGTGGATGGACAATTAATCCAGACGATAAATTAAATATTAGAACATGAACTTAATGTGTAAACTGTAAGTTAAATAAAATATAAAGTGTAGTGATCCAAGTTGTAGTTTTTTAAACTTAAAAAAAATTATTTTGATAATTATGGTCATTACTTTTATTTATTACTTCAGTTTATACAAACCTTCAGGAGGTTTGTACTTTTATCTCTTCGCACTTGAGTAAACGAACGGCGCATGTTGCACTTGTACAGTAAATGGAAGCTCTGGCCAAATTTTTCTTGAAAAAATTTTAGTGATTATTTGAATAAATCAAACCGAAGATAGTTAGGTTATAAAGTAGTACCGATCCTTGGTATATATCTTGTGATAAAAGCTTTCATTTGTGAAAAATATGTAAAATATACTATATTACTATTATATATTTTTGATAGTATAAATTAAATAATTTTTTATAAGTGATGATAAGCTGAAATAATAAGAAAATTAATTAGTAAAGTTCAATAAAATTTTCGATTTCAAATTTTTAAGTATTTTTGAATGACAGGTTATTTTTATATTGAAAGTTTCAGTAGTCTTGATTCAATAGAAGTAAAAAATGAAATGACACTAAGCTATTGAATAGGAGACATATCACCAAGAATCTGCGCAATACAATGTCTTTTGTATCATTAATTATTTATTATCACCCGACGTTTAATTTTTTCCTCTGTTATTACAACTGCCTCTAATTATACGTAACGTAATTTCACCATTTCTATGATAAAGAATTCTCTTTATTTTAATGAATTTTGAAATAAAAATTGGCTGGAAAATTTAAAATGTCATTTCACCCAGTACTTAGTTTAATGAAAGAGAAAAATAAAACGCGGAAGTAATGATAAATTCTAATATACAGTTTCTTAGAAGTTAAACTTCTTTGATCTGAAATAACTTTTATCTTTCGCAAAAGTCTCGGTACTTTTATATAGTCATTATTTTGTCGCGTATTACTGAAATGGAAAAGAAGACTATTAATCACCACGCGTCGATAAAAATCACGCGTTTTTGTATGAGCGGAATCGGTATGTGGCACGTCGAGAAACCGCGAGACAAAATTATTTCAAACATTGTACTGTGTTACACTATCGCTACCACAATAATTGCACTCATTGTCGAAGGGTTCGATATTTATCACTGCTTAGGTGACTTGCATGTAAGTTATCTATCAAATCATTGTATTTTCCGAGTGTCAATTTTAGAATTTTGTGGAAAATATTTTAAAAATTTTCATTTACTTTAATATGCAGGCCATTTCTTACACAGCGCCTTGTACAATTACAGTAATTATCGAATTATTTAAGCTGACTAAATTTGTAACCAACAGAACTGAAGTTATGGCTTTCAATGATTATACATTTCGTAAATTTTGGAGTATTCCTTACATTGATTCAGAACGTAAAATATTGGATGACTGTAACAAAAAAAGTATCAAGATAATAATTATTTACATTATCATACTGCAACTTATTCTTTGGCAATATATAACAATTCCTATAATAGGTAAATATCATTTTATTTAATCAATATGTAGAAATTTTACTTGATTTATTTTTTTTAGAATCCTATGGAAAAACTACATCCGAAAGAACTTTACCTTTCAATTTATGGTTTACATTCATTCCATTTAAAGAAACGCCTTATTATGAAATATTTTATACTTTACAAGTAAGTTTTTTGTTTTAAATTTTTTAAATTTAAATTATAAGTTTACAGTACGGGTTCGCGAATAAATTTGAAAATCCAATCGAATAATTCGCCGTTTTTCAAATTATTTAAAAGTTTTACCCGGGTTTGGAAAACATATAACAGTTTTAAGCTGTTCACAAGAAAATTTTCAAATAATTCAAAAATTTACTATCAATTCGAATAATTTTCAAATTCGAACTATTCGTGCACCCGCAGTTTCTAGTTCATACTTAGTATTATTAATGAATAAAAATATAGACAGCTGCAACAATGAGTGTCTGTGCATGTGCAACAACATTTGCAACATTTTTATTCACCATAAACCTGTATGTCACTGGACAATTCAAAATTTTGCAACAACGATTGGAAACAGCTTGTTGCACAACTTACAATGAAAAAGTAGATCCCATTGAAAAATCTTATACTAATCTTCGAAAAAGTGTTGAATTACATCACGTACTGCTTAATTACATCGCAAGAATTGAAAAGCTTTACTGTCAAATAATGTTAGTACAAACACTTGGCAGTGTCCTGCAAATTTGTTTTTCCGGGTTCCAAATACTTTTAGTGAGTGGTTATTTATTACGCATCCATTGGGTTTATTTCAAACAGATTTTTGTAGGGAGTTGATAATTCTATTCTCCGGACAATGCTGAGTGCAGTTTTTTTCAGCGGTTCAATAAGTCAATTACTTTTGTATTCTTGGTCATGCCATGAAATAATTATCGAAAGCTTAGAAGTCGCTGAAGCGGCTTATCGGGCTTATTGGTACAGTTTATCTTGGTCAAGATATGGAAAATCATACAGACAAGCCTTGTTAATTATTATTGCGAGATCACGCAGACCATGTATTTTAACTGTCGGAAAATTTGTTCCCATGTCTCTTGAAACATTTACTTCAGTAAGTATTATATACTATTTTTAATCGCTTGCTTATACTGATAAAATAAAATTTATGTAGGTTTTTAATACGTCACTATCGTATTTTACGATTTTATTACAAATGAATGAAGAAATAGAAAATAATTAAGCACCAATGTACCCGATGATAAGGAATTTATTTTTTATATTATATGTCAAAGAATAATATGATGATGATGTAAAACCACTAAAAAATCCAATTGACTCTAATATTAGAAATATTACCACAGAATTAATAAAAACTATTTAAGTATCAATTGTTAACTATTTCTAATTATTATCGATTGAATAACCAATTTGTTAATTATTAAAGTAAATTAAATAATTTAATAAAGAAAAATCGACAAAATGTCAATGCTACCAATCGACAGCATTTATTATTTATTATTTTTTAAATGTTGATATATTTTACAGCGATGATTCATCGAGTTTAAAAGCATCACATTGTCATACTATCATAAAGATTAGGAATTATATACGAACATTATGTCTATAGACTGAATGTTAAAATGTCTTAAGATCTATTCGATAAATTGTCGACTAATTCAATAAAATTGTCATTAATGTCGCGCGCATAAACGCTATAAATTAACCAACGTCACTTGTTGCTTAACATCAAACACTACAGAAATGGAAACTATAGAGTATGAAACAAGTGTACGTTTGCCGATATCTCAAGCGATATTCGATCTGATGATCGAAAAATTTTCTAAGGATAAATTTGACAAGTCGCTAATTCTTCATTACAACGACACAGTATTTCCTAATTCTGACAGTAACTTGTATCCGAGTTACAGACTTGCAAACAATGCGTTCCAGTTGAAACAATGTATTCATCGATTGAATTTATTGAAGGTAATTGTTTGTAACCAAGACAACAAAGAGAGTCTCAATGATATCTCCAGTGGAAATTTGACCAACGCAATGTTCATACCCTTCACCAGGACAACTGCCAAAGAAACGATCGCCGAAGCATCTGATAAATTTAGTACAGTGCAAGATATTATAATACGTTACACTTTGTACAGTGAAAACAATATTCGTGTATGTGTTGAAAAAATATCGCAAAATCAAGGTGGCGCGTACTATTTTTCAGCTGAAATTGAATACGATCGTGATTACAAGACAATAAATTATGAAGAATTTACTAAAATTGAAAATTCATTTTGGGATTTACTGTCGGATAAATATCTACCTGAATTCTATCACTTGTTAGACACGAATGCTATTTACAATTATGTCGAATTATCGCAATTACTAAACATACCCTGCCGTAAATTTTCACCAATCTATCAATACTCTTGCAATTTGATTGATTATAAATTGAAGTATAAATTTGACGGCTACAAAGGGCGGATGATAAACAATAATTTGAATACCGACACGATATTGTATTGGGATGACATGCATAACACTGGGGAAGTATCATCAAAATTTTTGAATAAATTTCCTCATGTTATTTTTCAGTATGAAGTTATTCCTGATAAGCGATGGATTATTTTTACTGATATCATCGGTGTGATATTTCACAAACAATTATATATGCCGGAACCAAATGATGTCTTATCATTTTTTTCTTCTTTTCCGCGGCAAGAGATTAATCATCCGTTGCTGAGTGATAAAATGAATTGCCGCTCGTTTAAATTCATTATATCTAATAATGATAATAATAATAATAATAATAATCACAATCATAATAATGATGATGACGGTTTGCTAAAAGATGAATTTTTAATTGGGGTTCAATTTACGATCAGAGATAATGAAAACGAAGACTATTTTTCGGCATCGTTCATTGATTATACTGATGGATTTATAATAGTGTGCAACAATCGTGAATATAAATACAAAATTCCAACACTGGATGTACGAATCATAAATGAAATGGCTTTTTTGGACGAAAGCACGACCCCGATATTTGAAAAAAAACTGGATGCGTCATTTTTGTTGAACCCGCAGTCAATTTATGAAATAACTTTGCGGCGAGGGCATGTTGTGATTTTGCGTGAGCGGTTTGAGAGACAGTTTACTTCAAACTCTGAAGAATTTGAAATTTTTAAATCTGAGCTGGATTATATGTCTCAACAGTTGCGGTCACTTCAGCAGTAATTTATTACTGATAAGAGTGGAGTTTAAATTGATAAAATAAAGTTTTAGATATTTTAAAAAATGATAAATATGTTTATTCAAAAATCCCGCCAATACTTTTGATAGATACTGATTAAAATAACAATCATTTTATTTTCCAATTAAATTACAAGTTTTATTTATATTTGTTAATTGTTTGAAAGTACAATTTAAAAATTTTAAATTAAATACTTTAGCGCAAAAGCTTGTCCACAAAAAATATGTATATTGTATTAAAAATAGACTTTGATTTTATAACGGCATTGAGTAACATTTATTGTAAATACTTTTAAAAATTCCAATATAAAAATTTGATTTTATAATTATTAATGGAGTATAACATATTGTGAAGCAATAGCTTTTTGCTTGTGATGTAGAAATATTGACTTCATCATAATTTATTGTATCGTTAAATTTTTGCAAGCTTATATCAAAATATATGTTTTATAAAACTGAAATTAGCTGACGTCTAATAATTGATCATACTGTTTCAAAGTACATGATCGTATTATAAATATTACAACTAATGGATGGAAGAAAGTTAATTATCAATAAATTAAAAATTTTTGATCTTTCAAAATAGATTCTTAGCAATTACGGAAAATATTTTTATATTACAAGTATATGATTTTAAAAATAGTTAGTTATTTGTAGATTATAATTAAAAAATATTTTTAGCAAAGACAAGTATGGAAAGAAGTGTAATAAGGCCGCTTTCATTAATTATTGATCCAGCAGCATTAGTTGATGTTTTATAAATTACAGAGCTTGCTGGGTTTCCGTAATAATTACCAGGTGGATTTTGCGGTGGAACATATGGTTGAGGAACCGAACCTGGAACTGCTGGATTGGGTTGAAAACCTGGTGGATAAGGTGGTTGAGCAGCTGGATCTCCTGGAGCTGGGCCAGTCCCATTTCCATAGTAATTATTATAAATAATTTCAGTGTGAGTTACTCCAGGTGCTGCAGGTGCTGGTGCTGGGGCAGAACCCGAAGATCCCGAGAAACTGTGGCCATAAATTCCTCCAGGAATTACTCTGTTTACAGCGGCGTTGACTCCGGCACTGACTACCGCACCCACAGCAGCTTCTTTGGCAATGGTACCAAGTCCACGTTTCTCTGATTCAACTATAATTGTTTGGGCAGGTTGAGCTGGTGCTGGATGATAACCAGCATTTGGTGGGGGATGATAGCCAGGTTGCGGATGGTAGCCACCATTTGGCTGCGGATGGTAGCCAGTATTTGGTGGTGGATGATAACTGGGATTGTAGTTCTGACTTGGATGATGGTTTGTTGCAGTGTGAGATGGATATCCACCAGAAGGTTGATATGACCCACCTGAGATAATTAATTAATGTTTATATTTAAATTTAATAACCAGTTCACGATCAGCTGATAAATATACAGATGATTTTTTTAAAATGACCAATTCATACAAAGATGGTAAAATTTCTTATGCTTTGTGACAAGTAATCATTACCTGAACTAGGTCGACTATAGATTTTCCCAGGATATTTTACTTTTCCACCATCAATACCTAAAAATAAGTATAATTAATTAATATATATATTGAAGTATTATGATACTGGAGTTAGCGGACCCTAATTGTTTTTTAAACCATAAATTCAAAAAAAAATATATTTTAAAAAATTGCACCTGTAGTTTTTAAAATTTTCTACATGTGCATATTTTTAGTTTTTTTAATTAAATTCTTTACAAGAATTATTTTTTAGTTAATAGAGGCAAAACAATAAAAATAAAAATCTATGTAATTTAAAATGAAAATTACATTTTTTTTTAAATACAGTAATTTAAAAACTTTCTCCCGAATACTTGTCAAGGTTTTATAATATTATATAAAAAAGTTTGCGAGGAAAAAATAGCTGACGAGGAAAAAACAATTAAAAAAAAAAAGGGAATAATCATCGAAATCATCACCTTGAATTTTCAAACACAAGGATAAATTAAACGAAATAAATATTCAAATATCTCTTGACATTGAAATTACTTTATAAAAATTCAAATGATTCCATAAAATAAAACTACATTATTTTGTTTTAAAACAAAATTCAAAGTCATACAATACAATACCTATATATTTTATTATAAACCCTAGTGATTTTACGATTAATTTTTATACTCACGGACATTATGACCTCCATTAAGTAAATCAATAAAATAAAAACTTTCTCAAGAGATGAATTTGTAGAAAACTTTCTTTTTATTAACTTTACACGTAAAAAATAAAAAGCGCTTAAATTTAAAAATAATTATGAACAAAAAAAACTTCTAAAATTTGAATTTATAAAAATAAACACGAGTGTGAATGCAGCTGACAGTTGACAGTTTAAAATATTGCAATAAATAAATAAAATGTCAGAAGAATAAAATTTAAGAATGCGCATTCAGATAAATAAATAAAAATCCCAGCGCGCTTTTTTAAAATTTTATTATATTTATTTATTTAAAATTTATAAATTTTCTCATGTCTGTCATTTACTCTCATAAATAAATATAAGACGTTAAATAAAATATTCAATAATTAACTCACATGATGAAACCAACAAAATCACTAAGAAACAGCTCCATATTTTGAATTCCATTTTCTTTTCACAAATAAATATTTTTGATACCAATAACGCAGTTTGTACAACAAAAATAATTAAATTCAAGGCTAATTTTCTAATTAGACGTATTATGTGAGTATGAACAGATGGATGAAATAAATATTCTAATTTAGAATAGTTTCGTAAAATTGACGTACACGATATAGTAACATCAAACAACTGTGTGGGAATGAATCCGAAGAGTCTTTTTTCTCTTTCAGCAGCCGCTTGGGGGAGGGATTTGTGATGGATACAAATAATTACAACATTGACGTCATAATAAATATCATCATAACAATAGTTATTTTGTGACCACAGACTTATCTGTTTGACAATTGTAAATAAAATTATCAACACATTAATTTTAAAAAAGATAAGAGTTTATTATATTAATGATAAAATGTTGTTATACTAGGTCTCTAATTTATCATGAGTGTGAATGTAGCAGACATGAGATAAATTTAAAATGATCAATAATTGAATAAAATAGAATTTTTAAAAATTTAATAAATGTATTTTTTATAAATTTAAATTTGTCTGTCTGCTACATTCACACTCATACTTTATCTGATTTTATTAAATACTGACAGTATTTTTGTTAATTTAATTTTTTAATGGAAATTATTTTATTTTAATTAGAGAATTTAAAAACTTTAATGGATGACAGATTTTTTGTAAAACTGTCAAAGAAATTTAATGGTAAGCTCGTACTAGTGATTGTTTGGATAAAAAAATAATTTAAATGGAGGAAATTAAATTAGAATGAATATCTGATTTTAATGAATACAGTTTTAAATGTAACGATACTTTTATTATTTTTTTTTCTAATTATTTATAGATACATTGTAATTAAATTTTGAGTTTTACTATTGAAAAAAAAATAATATTTGTAATTAATTTTTGCTGATGATGTCATACTCGATTTTGGGATCTGAAAAAATAGTAATTGAATATTAATAAAGTGTACAATAGCCAATTGGAGCGAGTTTTTAAATCAGAGATTTAGGTAAAGTAGAGATTAATATATTCTTGTTGATTTAAACTTAAATATCTTTTGAACAGTTGAATTTATCAAAAAATTGTAAGAGACCTTTTTTGTAGAGCATTTAATTCTCTACGAAAATATATGGTCATTTTAATTTATTGATCCGTTAATGAGTTATAAAATTTCAGTTAAAAAAAAATTTCTCTTGTTTTTTAAATAAAAAATCTTATTTAAGCGAGCGCGGGTTCTTTAATTGAGTCAACCCAATTTTTTTTATGTTACATTCGAATTTTTGTATGAAACTAAAAAAGTATCGATTTTATTAGCAGTCTAATATATATTTACTTTTAAATATATAAATCTCAGAGTTTTTTAATCACTGATTGAAAAATCGCGTCTTTTTTTATCGCTAAAAGTACCTTCGAATTTAAATGTTGGGAACTTGGTCATATCAACTCCAGGACCACCTCCAAATTGGGTGGCAAGTCGATCCAAATCACTTTTAAGTTCTTTCTGGATTTCAGGACTTGGGTCGACTAATTTTCCACCTCTGAAATAAAAAATGAAAGTCAGTTGTCAAAACTAAAATCATATGAGTGTGAATGTAACTGACAAGTAGGAATTTTTTGAATTTTAAAATAAATAAATAAAATGTCAGTAAAATCTAAATTTATAAACTGTCTCAGTCTACTGCATTCACTCTCATAAAATCATTATTATAAATTTCGAGAATTCGGAGTTGAATAATAAACTGATAAATTTACAAAAATATAAATTTAATCAACACTTACGAACTCTTTGATTTATATTCACGAATTTTATCTAAAAATAATTGTTGGATTGGATCAGAAGCTTTTTGCATGCATGGTGCCATCATTCCAATATTTCTCCGAACGATTTTCGATACTTTCAATACTTGCGGTGTCAGCATGGTTGTTTCTGAAATAAAATAATTTATTTAATCAATACAATTCATTAATAATTACTAAAAATATATAATTATTTAATATATTTATAACTATATTATTTATCTTATGTAATATGAGAATTTTTTAAAAATAAAATTGATGACTATCAAGTTTAACTTTTAAGAATTATTTTTAATAATTATAACTTACATGATTAATATAAATTTATGTAATTGATATTTAATTATTAATTAAGAGTTAAAATAAAATAATTTACCTTTTTTTTGCAGATCAATCAGTTGTAATCGGGGTAATCAGCTGGTAGTTCCAATATGGCGACTGATGTACTACTCAAGTGAAAAACGTTCGCTAGTAAAATTTAAAATTTATAAATATAAATAATTATCAATAAATTAACAGATATATGAGTAATTAAGTAAATAAAGAGTGTTTTTTAATTGTTATTTGTATTACAAAGGTAATTATTAATTCAATTGTTTGTTTTGTTGCATAAATTATAAATAATTCACAAGCCATCTAGCGAATATTTGAATAAATTTTTGGCGGCAATTTAAAAAATTTTAATAATTATTTTTATTTTTATAATTATAATTAATTGTTAATAATTAATTCAATTTTATAGTTTAATTAGTTTTTTTTTCTATCAGTAATTATTTGAATTTAAAAAAAAAATTATCAGGTGTCAGCTAACTTCAGCATAAAAAAATTTATAATCCTGAAGTTAGCAGATAATTTTTGAATTTTTTTTTTCAACAATTTATTTATGAGAAAAAAAAAATCAAAGAAAATGCGCATTTATAGAATTTGAAAATCTGTATGTGCATTTTTTTTTAATTTTTATATTTTTAATAATTTAATTAGTTTATTTGTAATTTAAAATTTATTTCATATCCGCTACATTCACACTCATAAAAAACAGTCCTGAAGTTAGCAGACAATTAAAAAATTTTAATTTGTTTTTCAACACTTCAATTTGAAGAAAAAAAAAAACTAAAAATATGCACATGTAGAGAATTTAAAAGACTATAAGTGCATTTTTTTAAATATTTTATCTTTTTGTAATTTATCACATTTTAAAAAATCTAAAATTATTAGACGTCAGTTAACTTCAGAGTCATAAAAATTTTTAATTTTTTTTAAAAAAGCGGATGCTAATAATACCGGCGAATGGTGTTTTTTTGTCCGGACCCTCCTTAACTTCCGATTGATGTGTGTAAACGTGTAGGAGTGATTGTGTGTTCGAACACTAGAGGGACAAAGTAATCAAAAGTCAACGCTTGGACCAGATAAGAAAGAAAGACCGCACAGAGTTAAAGAGAGTAAGTAAGAAATGAATACAAAAAAATATATGAATTATATGATAACAGGCCCAGGTTACAGAATGAAAAGGTAAAAATGATAGCAGGAGAGACGAAAATAAATGAGCTTAATTTTTTATATTTTTTTCAAAGAAGCCGGGAAAGGGCGCGAGAAGGGGAAAAGAGCGAATAAGTAACCGAGTAAAGAGGGGCGCGCAGTTCTAAGAGAGAGGGAAGACAGAATGAGATAAATGTTTTCAGTTTAGTTTAGTTGGCGCAACTACAAAGTTGAGTAAATTGGCGGGGGTAAATTTCGTTAAAGTTAGTGAAGGCTAGGCTTAACTTCCATCTCCCTTCGGCCCATTCTCAGTTTCATTCATGAACCCACCAGTACTGAGACTCATCGCCACGCTCTTATCTTACACTCATTCTCAGTAGATGTGCTGCTGATATAAATTTAAAAAACAATTATTTTAATTCTTATTACATCAGTTTGTTACTTCAACTAAATGTGTGTGAAAATTATGATTGTGTTTATCAAGTAATTGTGTGTCAATTGTTTGAATTGAGTGTTTGAATTTGCTGACAAAAAAAAGTTTACGAAAAAATTCAAATCTTGGATTCACATCTACTGGAGTTTTAAAAAATACAAACTTACACAGGTTAACTATTTATTTATTTATTTTTTTATTTTCATAAATATATATGTATATATGTATTAATTTATACGTTTAACTGTAGATTAGACCGTGACAATTAAGATATCGCATTTATCGTAAGTGAAAAATAATAATTACTTTTCATACTTAGTAATATTTATTACTTATGAGTCATTTGGAAAATTTTAATTATATATTTATTATATAACAATATATATATATATTAATAATTAAGTAAATTATTTCAAGATAATTTTTATTTGTTTTAAAAAAAAATAATTTAAAAAAATTTTTGTTGTTTTTAATAGGACATAAATTTTATCATTCGTGATTTCCAATCGCGTGTTAACAATTCATCGTTAAATACCTCGACTAATCGTATCTCGTGAATCATAATAAAACGCTTAAAATAATTTTATTAACTATCGATCAATTACCTCCCAGCCATTTGTATCAATAATTTAATAATCGAAAAAAACACTCGTTAAAATTTTATTATTTTATTGCTTTGTAATTTATTTTTATTTTTTTTATTGCTTTTATTTCTTCTTTATCAGACAAAATTATTTATGGAAATTTACACGAAATTTTTGTTTTATTAAAAATAGTAAAAAAAAAAAAAAAAAATAGTTTTTTAAAAGTTTTTTGTATCTGTTCCGTGTACTGGACCTTTTGGTATGGCAACGTCGCGTTAATTCTTTCTTTCTTTTTCTTTCTTACGGCAATGGCGTTGTCTGATACACTCTGGTATAGAAGTAAACGCTTGAAAGCTAAACTAATATGAAGGCATTACTACATATAATACTGAATACAGAATACAGTGTGGCAGCAAAGCATCAGTAAAGCCCCGGAGAATTCAGATGGAGATGGACTGAGAATAGAAAATAGAAGGGGCTCAAGTTTTATATTTTTAAAGGAAGACAAGAAAACTTTACTCGTACATACATTTTTTAAATCTCCACTCGCTTTGTATTCTATATATACTTATTTATTTATTATTGCTAAAGTATTGCTTACAATCTTATCTGATTCAGTTATTAATCCATATAATTTTAAATCGCAATGTTTGTAATGTATCGCTTTACTGATGCTTTTAGTAAATGCTGCTTTTATGTAGAAATTAATGGGAGTCTTAAAGAAGATAATTAAATATATTTTTAATTCAAAGTTTATTCATAAAAGAGTTTATCAGATTAATAATTTATAAGGCAAAAAAATATTAATTGGAATTTTTTTTTGGCAGTAAAATTTATAGTTTTTGGGAAGACATTAATATTTTACTTGAACAATTTTTTGAATTATTAATTGAAAACGAAAATTTTCATAGGAATGTAGCAGACATGAGACAAATTTAAAATTATAAATAAATAGAGTAAATTATTTTTAAAAAAAATATTTATAAAAAATGCACTTATTAATTTTTTAATTTTTTAAATGTGCATTTTTTTTTTTAATTTTATTTTATTAATTATTTACTCTACTTTTTAATAATTTTAAATTTGTCTGATGTCTGCTACATTCACACTTATTATAATTTTTTGATTTTTTTAGAAACAATAAATTATAAAAGAAAAATAATTCAAAAAATTGCACCTATATATTTTTTAATTTTCTACATGTGCATATTTTTATTTTTTTTTTATAATTAATTTATTTAAAAAACCCGAAAATTGCTAACTTAAAAATCATAATTTTTTCTAGTTCTAAGAAAATTTATGTTTCCTCTTCATAATGCAAAATTTTTCTACGCCAAGAAATCGTTTTTTGTGTTGAGTTTAACGTTATCGCAAAAATTGCAAGATAATCAAATTTTTTAAATTATTTTGAATGAATAATCTTTGGCGGTTTTTTTAAAAATATTTTTTCAAGTAACAGTAACGGGATTTTATTATTTCGGATTGAGATTAGATTTCTTTCTTTTTTTTTTTTTTTTTTTTTAAAAGTAAGAAATGGGTGAGATTATAAAAGCAACTTTGAAAGGCGAGTCAAAGGAAAAAAAATTTAGTCGGATGAACGGCTTGTTTTAGCTGTAGTCTTCGAATATCGTCGTATTGGGTCTCGGTTAAATTGCATCTAGAATGTCTGAATGCGGGTGGCTTTTGTTATGGGCTCTTGAGACAATTTTGAAATTTTTTACTCCCTTTTATATTAAGTATCTTGTATGGCTTTAGTTTCACCAAGGGCATTGTGTTGATGAGAATGTGTTGGGAAAAAAATTTTTCGGGTTAACTTCTTACTGGTAGCAATTAAATTTATTTATTATGAGTTTTTAAAACAAAAAATTTATTTAATTATATAGAAATGTAGTTTTTATTTCTTACTATTTTAACATATTTATTTAAAATTTAAGCCTGACAGTAAAAGAAGTTTATATGTGAGTTTATTTGATGACTTGGTTCTTTGTGAATATTTTTTGCAGAAACTTTCTATCAATTCAATCAGGAAAATTATTTTAAATTATAAACATTACTATAGTTAATACAATAATAAAATAATATATTCTTGTAGTTTTTGTCGTAATAAAAATTTCATATTGGTACTTATTCTAAACTTCAAAATATGACACAATAACAAATTTTTTTGAATTTAAACTTTTTAAAATACAAAGAAAAAAAAATTGAAAACAAAAATTTTCTTGGGGCGAGAAAAAATTTATTGTGCCAAAAATCTTTTTTTTGTGTATATATGAATTCTTTTATCAAAGTTTTTTGACTTTTCATTAATAGTGATAAATTTTATCATTAATTTCAGAGCAAAATACGGTCAGAAAAAGTCGATTTTGAACTATTTCTTAACTTTTTGATGATTTAATCATTGTTTCTTCTTTTGAATTTTCAAAAGTTTAAAAAAAGTTTGTCATTGAGTAAAGTTTTGAATTTTATAAGCCAACGCTTTTTAAATTTTTCTTTTTACGGGTTTTTATAGTAGTAATAAGCAGAAATTTTTTATTTTCTATAAATATAATAAATTTAAAAAAAATGATTTGAACTTTGAATCCTACCAGCATAATTATTGATTTAAAATCGATTGATCTGATGGAAAAACTTTGGTATTTATATCAATACTTATTAACATTAAATAAATCTGAAAAATGATATTATAGTTTCTCTTTGACCAGCATAATCTGAATTTACATATGTAAAAATATATTTTCTTATATTACATAATCTCGTTAAAATTCTTTACTAAAGAAATTATAAAATTGTCATGTAATAGTTAGCAGATAAATAAAATTCAAATTAATGAGATCGATAATTTGATTGATTATAATCAGATACATTTGAGATTCAGAATCTCGCGATTCAGATTCACAGTATATTTTAATATACCGGATTTATCTCGAGACACGTTGAATAATAAAAACAGAAATGATTGAATAAGATATTAGTCGTCTGGTAGAGTAAAGGTTCTTAGAAGACGCAATGGAAGTTAAATAGACAGCAAAGCGTTCGCTTTAACATAAATGGACATCGGTCAGTTTTTTCAAGAGTAAAAACGATCTTCAGGGGTCTTTGTAACGGTGAGCCTCAAAGTATTGAGGTCTTAACCTTTAATTCTTTTTTATCCTCATGGTATGACTTCAAAAAGTTCTATTGCAATTTTGAAATTTTCATTATTTAAAATAAATTAAAATTTTTTTTTTTTTTTTTTTTTCAGACTAAAATCTTTTGAGTCTCAGGTTGATTTTTCTTAAAAATTGTATCGGGTAACTAAGTGCAAACATAATAAATCTGTAATAACATATCACTGACGGGTGATTCGATCTTACCCTGAAGTATAGTGTGCTTTTACTTAAGGTTTTGGTTGTGTACTCGAATAAGACCGTGAGAGAATTGACGGTTGAGAGTCTCAGAGATGGTAGTGTCTGGTCATCTTCATCCAACCATTTTTACACTCACCACCTGTCGTTTGAGCGGTCAAAGTAACTCGATCTTAACTCCGTAACCGCTTTAGGTCTTTACAAATATCCATATTTATAATAAAAAAACAACCTAACAAACAGTTTTTTAAATTATATAGATTTTTATTCCTCTTCAATTATCATAATGTTCGGTTTCAATGTTACTACTATACTTTTGAGTTTATATTTATATAAAGAATTAAATTATTACATGCATACAAGTTATATTACTCTTGAAATTTATTAAGGCTTTCCTTTAAGTTTTCTTGTATTACTTCTGTGTGAATATTCTGATTTTTCTTTAATAGAAGATGAAAATTTGCTCAAAAAGTCAACGAGTTTTTTTAAGACTTTGAATTTTTTCTAAAAATTCTGAGAAAAAGTTTTAATGTAAATTTTAACACAACTTTGTTTCGAAATTTAAGAATCTGTAATTTTGAAAATTTGAAATCAGAACGAAACCTATGAAAATTTAGTACGCTTACAAAAATTCATATTGAAAAAAATATTTAATTTAAGATCGTCAAGTATGAAAATTAACCCAATTTTTCTTAATATTTAGAACAGTATTTGTAAAATTAAAAACGTTATTCAAAATATTAATACATTATCTTATATGAAACTTTTAACAAAAATTATTCAAAATCATACGGAGGTATTAAATTTAATAGTCTTATTTCATAAAATTTAGAATCAATATTATTAATTATTACGATTATTCTTAAAATTAATAGATTCAAATATTTGAAAAAGCTTAGTACCTTTAGAAAAAGGGTAAAGGTTCCAATTTTGGGCTCCAATCCAAAAATGTAGCAGTGGCCACAAATGCTGCTTTTCTTGGTGGAAATTTTTCAGACTTTTGTCTGAAAAAGTCTCTAGAACTCTAAAACTCTAAATCATTTTTCAGACGAAAGCCCGGAAAATTTTCACTCAGGGCTTACTCTATTCAGATGTCTCTCCCCAAAATTTCGTTTATTTCTAGTATTAATTTTTTTTATTATTTCCAATAGTTATAAAAAAAAAACAACAAATTAATGAATGAAATAATTTTCAGATAACATGGACGTCGAATCACTTTACGATTACGATGAAGAGGATCAAGATTTCTATGAAGAAAGTCTTTTAACTCGAAAAATCTACCCTATTGATCATCGTGCATTAAAAGTAAGTAAAGCGAGGTCACATTTTAAAGTTTAAATGTGAAGGTTCTTTTTATACCGTAGCAAAAGTTTATTGATTATTTAATAATTTTAATAACTGATCTTGTATAATGGAAATTTTCTGACTCGTGTCGTTGATAAATCTAAGTATAGACAGTATGAATGGTAGTACAAGTTGAAATAGAGAAAGATTTTCTCCATTGAAGCTCACTCGGTTGACTTTATTAATTAATCAGCTTATTAAATTTACAGTCGCTCTTAGTTATAACAATCAATAAATATATTTTAAAATAAAAATATATATACGTCAGGATGACTAATAATTTCACTTGACAACCGAATTTATTTTCGTGTCTGGATATAATTCAAATAACAATAATAATTATATCAACAATAAAAAATTTTATTGACGTTCATTTAAAATTAATCGTCTTACAAAATTAGAAATAATTCTTTTTTTTAATTAATTAATTATTATTATTACAGACCAAGTTTTTCGTCGTAAATTGTAACTTCGTCTAGATTAAACAAACTTCATTGTTCGTGTCGGTACAGTTGGAGCCCTCAATAACGACCTCCTACTAACTGGTACTTGCGCCCAGATTTTATTTTTGATCCTCGGTGGAATCGAACCCTGGCCGACGTATTACTAAACCCAGCACGTTAGGCACTTGACCAATTGGCGGTTTATCCGAATTCTTCTTTAGTTTTAGTCAAATTATTTCAAAAGTGAAATATTTATGCTAAAAAAAATTATATTTCCAATTATAAAATAAAATTCGTACAGAAAAAAAATACTCATATAAATTTTTGCTCACATTCGGGTGTGTTAAAATAAAATTTTAAGTTGCAACTCGATTTTAAAAATGAAAGACAGGTAAATTTAAATGGTTTTCTTACATGGGTATTTTTGATCTCGTTATCCCTGAAAAGGCAAGGTCTCGGGTCTCCTCAGGTAGTATAGTGGGAACCTCAGAGCAAGTAACACCAGTTTTCAGTACAATGAACAATTCTTTGCCAATGAATTAAATCATAATGACTATTTTCTTTGGCAATTCTCTTACTTGTTAGCAACCCAAAGAATAAAAGGTTATTTATAAATCATTACTGAGTCAACTTATTATTCTATAATTATTTCCATAACAGATTTCGAGAGCTTTAATCAATCCGATAACGTATCTATTTAACATATTGATTTAGATTTGCATAATATTCTATTATTACAAGATTACGAAATATCAAAAATATTACCCGAGGATTAATATATTTTTTTTTAAATAGAATATGACTTAGTTGTTTAAAAACATCTTTAACGACTTAAATTTTTTTTTTTTTTAAATCATTTGAGTTGTGTATTTTTTATTTCTGTCTCCTTTTCATTGAATCACTTTATCTCTTTCGTTCCTTCAGTCTCTAGTATCATTGCGTCACTCAACAGCTAGGCGTTTCATTCAGTTGCGTGGCCACATGAAGGTCAAGCGGTCGTAGTTTACTATCTCTCTCGTATCAGTTCTTTACACACAACAATTCTTCATATGTTCTATCTCTCTTGCTTCCACGAACTCCCCTCTTTATGTTATTCGGGTCTTTCCGTTTACTCTCCCTCTGGTGTCTTCTCTTCATTTTCCTTTCCTCGTACACGAACCGTTCGTTCAACAATCCCCACTCTGCTCGATGTTTTAAATCAACTCATGAGGCAGGTTCATTCATACTTTTGCCACATGAGTATTTCTTTACACAACTGTCGTTTTCTTCTATGTCGCTTTTATTGTTTTTATTCTTTTCTTCATTTATTTATTTATTTTTTTTTAATCTCTTTCTACACACAGAAGTATGAAATTTTTTACTGAAAGTAAATATTCTTGATTCAAGAAAATTTTTTTGACACTTCAATTTTCTTGGATCAAGTAAAAATCAACATTTTGCACAAAAAAAAAGTTATCTTGAATTCAGAAAATGATTTTCAGAAACCAGGTCAAGATTTTCTTGAACTAAGAATTTCTCTAGTTCAGAGATTTCTACTTGATCCCAGAAAATTGAAATTTTCAAAAAAAAAAATCCTTGAATCAAAAATATTTACTTTTAATTAGAATTTTTTCTGTATACGTACTCAGCCAACTAATTTTGAAAATTCCTCTTAGAAAATTAAATTTTCTGTAAAAAATTTTTTAGTCAGTAGATTAAGAAATATAATTTTAATTATTTTTATCATTAACTTCATTGATCTCAGAATTAATTACTATTTTTTGATCGAATAACAAGATAATTATAAGTTTATATCGAATAAATTTATTTTATATTCTTTTAAAAATAAAAACTAAGACTTTATTGGTAGTCATGAAAAAATATAAATTTTAATCATCAATCTCTTTTGTTTCTAATAATAGAATCGAACTTTTTTTTTAAATCAGTCAATAATTTTATAGACATTAGACTAGTCTATTATTTTATTTTACCACGCAGGTAAAACGATTTCATTGCTGGACTTTGTAATACGCATTAGTATTAAGCAAGGTCTTTTTTTTTAAATCTTTATACATTTTCATAGTTATGGACAATAAAATTTTTTAAAAATTATTTGAAGCGTAATCTACGAGGATCAAACGTGAGCTTCGGATGTGGCAGTCTCAGTAGTGGTGAAGTAATGATGATGATGGCCAAATATATGAAACAAGAGTCAACGTCAGATGTTGAAGATGAAAGTATTATGCCCAGAGTACCAGACAGATTTACATCAATGCGAAAAGTTCCTTCACTTTCAGACCTCTCTGATCCCGATAGTTCAATAGGTGAGTTTTATTATTTTCATCTACAATTTAATTACACACTTGATTATTTATATATTTATTCAATACCAATCAGATTTATACAACAAAATTGAAAAAGATATAAATTACATACATTAGATCATAAAATTAGGAAGGTAGATAAGGAAATCTAACAAGAGCAAAATAAAAGGAAAATATATCATTACACTAAAAAATTTATGAAGCAAACGCGGATTAAATCCTGAGTAAATGATTTTTAATTTATTTCCTCCCTTGGAGTTAAATTCACTTCGAAGGGTAGTTTATTTAAATATTAAAACTCCGAATCTGATTTAAATAAAATTTAGATCACTCCGTATGCGAAGTGATTTTTTAAAAACTCGTGAACTCTGAGTGACAGAGTGAATTTGAATTGAAATAAAATCCGTACTCACTCATGATTTCTTACATTGTAAGGTCGTTGTTGCACGGGATAGAGATTTTATTAAAATTTCAAATTAGTAAAATTAAATTGAGCGATAAATTTTTAAAAAATAGCTGATAAAAATAAAAATTAGTATAGAAATTATATAGGCGGGTAAAATTAAAAAATATTTAAACTGTAAAATTAAAGGGGAGCGATAAGTAAAAATATAAAAGGTTACAAAGACAGATTAGGCCATGAATTTAGTTGAATGATAATATTTAGTTACTTGTGATATACTACAATAACTATTTAGTTGAATATGGAGTGTAGTACATGATCAAAATACAGCGAGAATTTACGAATTGGATAATCAGCAGCATCCTCATTAATCTCCCTCCACACTACGCCCCCGTCTTCCCTTCTCTTTCGTCATACCAGCTTGTCTAATGCATTCTACAGTCACAATAAGTGTGACAGACGACAATATTATCATTTTTTCATACGTAGGTCGTAACATCTTTTCTCTTATCTATTTTGTTTTAAATTATTTTATTCATAATTGAGTTTTTATACTTTGTCACCTATTGCACCCAATTAGATCTTATCATATACATATACATACATCTCTAGCAAGCAAACACGTGTCAGAGTCAACTACTTATTTATTATGATATTAATTACTGGTTAATTAACTTAATGACATCGTATTAAACTTTTGTTTTATCGTTATAAAAGCATTCGTTTTTTTTTCTTTATTCATTAAAGGATTTATCGAATTGGAATAAACAAAAATCCAATTATTGACAGTAATCAATATGTCAGACATTATAATTTATTAATTAGATTTAATGAAACACAGAAAAAAATTTTTTTGGCCCAAGAAATCCTTTTTGACTACCCGCTAAAAATTTAAAAATTTAAAAAAAAAGGGGAGTTATTTTCTGGGTAAAAATGAATCAATTTGAATGAATTTTTTTTATTTAATACTTTTAATAATTTAATCGAGTGTTTTTACACTCAAAAAATGATTTCTTGGTGCAAGATTTAAATAAATTTCGGTTTTCTGTTAGAAAAATTATTTTCCATTTTTTAAAATTATTTTTCACTCAATAAGTTATTGGGCTATTAATTCTAGTAATTAGGAGATTCTAAAAATTATATTAATATATTTATAACTTTCAAAAACTTCGAGGAAATTAATTAAATAATTTTAAGTACATAATTAAATAAAAATATCAATAATGAATATCCTGTCAATAATTGGGTCTTTTGCATTGTTTATTACATTTATTAAAATATAAAAACCATTTTTTTATTGCATATATTAAATTAATTGACTTAACAACCGCCATATTTTTAAGTAAAATAATATTTTCCATTATTGTTTTCTATTTTTGAAAATTCTAAAAAAATATTCCAAGCCGATTTCTCGTAGCAAAGGGTTGAATGTACGGCAAAGCATAAAGAAACGAGATGAAATCTATTTTTATCGCGTTTCATGCTGTAGAAATATACAACCTTCTAGTAAATTAATTTTCCAGCTCTGTATGTTTTCAATGAATAATTCACAGCAATAATTATTTTTTCATAAACAAAATACAGCATTTACAAAAAAATAATTATTTAAAATTAAATACACGCAATTATGTGACATCACATTTATTATTAACCAATCGATATATATCGATAATAATAATTAAAAATGATAATCAAAGTCTCGTATGATAGTGAATTTAAAAATATTTTATGCTAAAAGTCTTTTACCCCATTGTCTTAATGGCATTCATGTTAAACAATGAAAAAAATTGTTGTTTTTTCTTTCCTCTGTTTTCTTTTATTACTATTTTTATTTTTTTTCTCGTCTCGCCGGCGATTATGTACACACACATAATCTAAGTTAACTTTTTATGCAGCCTATAAATAATTAATTAGATTGATTCTTCTGACGCCATACATCGGTGTTGACATACAGAAATAATTTATAAAAATTCAAGGAAAAAAAATTTTTAAAAATACAGTAGGAGAATATTCTGCTGTAAATCGGAAGCTGATGTTATATAGGAGTCGGAATTAATTATGTTCTCGTCATGGTTCAGGTCACGCCCTGTCGTTAAAACAACACCAAGAGAAGAAAAGACAAGAACAAGATGGTGGTTTTGTCATTCTAAGAATATTCCCCTGGTCATGTCTCTGTATAGATACAAGGTATATACAATTTATTCCAGACAAACGGGTACCGGATGAACGTGCTTGGCGTTTAGTATCTAAGGGATATATTTCTCTCACACGCTACTGTCTATATTATGTTTTTTAATTTTTTATATATATACATAAATATATATATTCAAAATTTTATCTCCTCATCTCTCTTCAAGTCCATTCTCTCAGTACCCCACACTTTTTTTAAATTTTTAATTACTCGTCGCGTATTAAAATTTTATCAATTAATTGAAAAAAATTGAAATTGACATCAATTTGAAATTTTAAAAAATTTGGAAAATAAATTTCAGTAAAATTTTGATGTCAATTTTATAATTCAAATTTTGTAGTCCAAAATTTATTCAAATTTTGTTTAACTTCTAATGACAACTTTAACTAATTTTTAAAAAATTCTATTTTCGCGCCATTTTTATTTTTTAAATTAATGGTTTAATTATTTTTAATTAATTAATTAAATTTTAAAATGGCTATGAAAATTGAATCATTACGTATTTTTAAAAAGTGGGGAGGGGTAATGGCCTGAAAATGTTTTCAAATTCAAAAGAAAAAAAAGCGCGAAGCTGAGCGTATTTTCCAACCCTCATAATTTTCTAAAATTGATTTAAAAATATTATTTGGAGTAGCCGTCAAGTTGGTAATTGATGAAAAAGTATAGAACAGAACCATGATGTTTCATAAATTTAATTATCAAGATGATTAAATCTTGATCTGTAAGAATAAATTTATTAAATTGCATGAAAATATTTATGGAAAATCATCGGTCCATCATTAGCCCGTATTCCAACGATGCAATTAAGCAGCCGGCTTTAAAATAAAACTTTTCTTTCCGTGGGAGTCTGAGCGGGTCTTAAAGACCTTAGCATGGGAAAAAGTATCTGTAAAAATATTGAGAATAAGTGTATCCCAAACTGTAGCCGAATTTGAGAAGCCTCATGAGTGCATAATATAAGAGGTAGAAATATATAATAAATGCCGAGAGAAAAGGAAAAAAAGAAAGAGAGAGAGTGAGAAGGTGGTCGGCACATTGCGTGAAATATGTAACCACAGCTGTGCGTGCGGCCCGTCTGGCCCCTTAGTATCCAGAATCCTCGATTCCCATCTTTTTCATCATAATAATTTTCTCCAGCACTTGTTTGGTAACTAAACTAAGCTAAAGCAAAGTTCTCACGTTCTTCTTTTAAATTTTCACAGCGTAACAATGCAAAATTTTAAAATAAAACGACCTCTTGGAACTAAATTTACACTTGACCAAAACTTTCTCATTGAATCGTATCCTCAAATTTTGAGTCTTGTCGCGATAATAAAAAATTTTAACGGGACAAATTCGCGAGATAATTTCGTCAAAAACCGTTAAATTTGAAAAACGTAACGCGCATGCAAAGAGATCTATATTATTGGTAGTAGATAAGTAGTTACCATACGTTAATTCACTAAAGCTTCAGCTTTGAACTGCGATGGCGCCACCGTCCAATCATAGCCGGTTTCCCTAACAACACGAGTTAATCGTGAAAAAGTTGGTCATTCATTAGTTTCCGACCAACTTGACGACAAGTTATCGACAACTTCAGCTTTTGCAACTTTTGGCTACAAGTTAACGCCAACTTTCTCAGAAAGTCACCGTCAACTTTTTGGATTTACAACTTTTGCCACCAACTTTCTCAGAAAATGTCTATCAACTATTGGAGGTACCAACTATTGGCGGTCAACTTGGTGTCCAGTTGCGGCTGCAAGTTTCTCGTCAACTTGGCTATCAGGGTGTCGTAGACTTTAACGTCGGTAAGAAAGAAATTGTCGGTCAGTATTTTTTTACTTATGTGTCTTAAGTAATAAAAAAAAAAAGGAATTGAATTGAAAAATAATAATAATGAAAGGTGTAAAAGCAGTAGTACAAGTAAAGTTGAGAAACAACTTTTGTAGCCTTACATTAATTATATCCTTGCCACATACAATGACCTCAATACACTTTACAAGTGTGGGATTATGCAAAATTTTATTTTCATTTTTTTAAAACTCAAAAAAACTTATTTTCTTCTGTTATCTTTTTTATTTTCATATCTTTCTTTAAATTTTAGGGATGAAAATTTTTCCCTGCGGATTGGCGGCAAATTTTAAAATACCGACTGAGTAATTTCGGGACTTTTAGTAATTATGTATATGGAGATGCAAAAACGTTTGATTTATGAGAGTAAACGTGTTTTTAGTGATCTTCTCTTCTCCCACGGTGTGGTTTTAATGTCTTTGTAATATTATACTCGTTATTTAAAAGGTTGTCCGTTGAAGCCGGACGTCGTGCGGGATTTTATGGACTCTTGTATCTCAGATCTCATGTATATGTACATATAATTGTATATATATATGTCTTATCCCTCTTGTCTCTATTCGACCACCCGTTGGTTGTTAGAAAGAACAGGTAGCAACAGGTGGTGACGTCACGAGAGGCGCCACGCGCACAATTTCAGCGTTTCATTCATTCATTCATAAATGTTTGCCGCGGGCACCGCGAAGATAAGATATTTAACTTTACGACATGCTGATTATGAATTATTATTTTTCGATATGCTTAATTGAGATTGTTACATCAGCTTACTGTAATCACTCATTAACGTTTATCGTTACTAGAAAATTTATTATTGAGGTTTACTTTTAATTTTCATTTTCCCACAATAAAACTTAGACTGTTAAGAAACAGGAGTTAATTCAAAGTGAATATGGATTTTATTTCAATTCTTATAAACTCTGTCACGGAGTTCTGTAGTCTTTTCGTAGTGATCTGGATTTTATTTTAATATCCGAATTTAATCGGCAATTATTCCAAAAATTTTTATCACCAAAGTTAGCTGACGTCTAATAATTGTATGATTAAAAAAAAAAATATTTGAAAAAATTGCACTTGTAGTTTTTTTAATTTCCTAAATGTGCATATTTTTAGTTTTTTTTTTTTCATCATTTATTCGTTGAAAAAAAAATCCGAAAATTATTGATTGTCTGTCAGTTTCACTGATCCTGAAATTAACAATTTCTTGATTTTTTTTTTTTTCGAAAAATCAATAATAAAAAAAAAAAAAAAATTATGCCAAGTAGAAAATTTTAAAAACCACAGGTGCAATTTTTTGAAATATTTTTTTTTTAATAATTTATCGTCTTAAAAAAAATCAAAAAATTATTAGATGTCGGCTGATCAGTATCTTAAATTTTTTACAGAGGCTCAAAGGTTAACATAAAATAATTACATAAAAATACTCAAAAATAAATTTTTTGTTCCACACATAAAAAATTAAAACATGTAATTTAAAGTTTTTACCGGCTATTATTATTAATAGGTTATCAATCTATTTTCGAAAATAAATTGACTAAAGTTTAATTTGGAAAGTGGATCTAGTAAAGTTTGAGGGGAGTATAAACCCCACTCTTGGGCAAGTAGCCACGCGAGTTCATTCATGAGATCGTGGGAACGCGTTCTCTTTTCCCCTCTCTAGTCTATCTGTTTTTATTAACCGACTTAGCTGTTTCTCTAACTCCTTAACTCTCCCACTACATCTCACATAAATTTTTTACTCGGCATCTTATTCCATTTAACCGCTTCTTTAATTTTATACCTGTCCACTATACAATCTAGTAAATATATCCAACCTTTTATCTCATTTTTATTTAACTTTTTTTTTATTATTTATTCTCTCTGTAACATCCCCTACTTACATCTTTGTGTCTGGCGCCTGGTACAGTGACTGTCACAAGTTACGTCATTATTTGTGTCGGAAGTCATCCAACTTTGATGTCCGAATAATGGATATATAAATATTATTTTCCAGTTCCGTAGTAGTTTACAAAAAAAAAAAAAAGTTAATAAAAAAATATTTAATAGACTCAATTTATGTCGCAATCAAGATTTTGTAGGCGGGATTTCTTTGAGAGCTGCCGCCATCTACTGAGAGAAATTTATCAAATTTTAAATAATATAAAGTCATAATTAATCTACATAATTATTTAAATATTTCATTCTCTTTAATATAAAATAAAATCGACTCCAAAAATAATAAAATAATTTCCAAAAAAAAATAAAAAGTAGGTGCCATTTTTGGACACTCAATACTTTAATTCACTAAAAAAATTTCGGAGTAAACGCGGGTTAAATCTGGAGTAAATTCGATTCAAAGGGGAATTTATTTATGATACTGGTTAGCCGACGTCTACGAATTTTTGGATTTTTTTTTACACAATAAATTATAAAAAAAAAAATATTTGAAAAAATTGCACCTATAAATTTTTCAATTTTCTACATGTGCATATTTTTAGTTTTTTTTTTTTTTGTAATTGATCTGTTGAAAAAACAATCAAAAAATTTTTTGATTGTCTGTCAATTTCAGGATCATATTTATTTTATAATTTAAACTCCAGTTTGAAGTGAATGCGCATTTTATTTAAATTCAAATTCACCCCGTCACTCGAATTCCGAATTTTTATAAATTACTCCGCATACGAAGTTTCTTTAGTGGAGTAATTTCGGAGTGATCTGAATTTTTCAAAATAAAAATTTCCATTTTAATTACGTCTTTTAAAAATTACTTTATTACACCATAAAAAATTTTCAGAGTGAATGCGGAGTAAATTTCGAGTGATTAAAAAGCGGAAGTCTGTTTATTTATTCCCGTAGGTGTGAAATTTATTCCGAAGGGGAGTCTATTTAAATTAAAACTCCAAATAACTCCAATAAACTCCATATTTACTTCTTAGTCGGAGTAATTTCTTTCAAAACTCGTGAACTGTGAGTGACGGAGTGAAATGATTGAAATAAAATCCGTATTCACTCCTGATTTTTTACAGTAAAATTAAAAAATGTCAAAAATTTTTCTCAAAATGCTCAAAAACGTCACCTCCACCCTATATTCCAGTAGCATCAACAGAAACCCATACTTAAAAATATTTCACGGTGATCTTTATAATAGCAGTGGTACATTATGTTGAGTAGGATTGGCAGGAACATAGAAACATAAGGAGCAACAAGTTGTATCGGTGGTAAGATTACTGAGATAATGGGTCTAGGATAATCGAGGAGAGTTTATACTGAGAGAAGTGTAGTCGAGAGAGAAAAATAATAAAAAGATAAAGAAGCAGAATAAGAATAATAAGAAGAACTTGGGGTCCTCGCTCCCAACAAATTGCTGGGTTCATTCATCCTCGTGGATTATATACAGAAAAACTAGTTACACCAGCTTGTCTCTCCTACTCCTGGACTCTTTATCTTTGATTATAGCTGGAGGTAGGCTATTTTATATGCCCGACTATTTTAGAGTTATTGTTTGAGTTGTAAGACTTTATAAATTACTTTCAAGATACTCGATATGTTTCGTATGGAAAATAACCATATTATTTTTTTTTTTTAAACTCCACTTTAGATTTTTTTTTAATTACTCTGTTCAGTAAAATTCTACAGTTTTTATTTTTTAATTAAAAAAATTATTATTAATAAATTTAATTGAGGGTTTTTTAAAATATTTATTTAAATTCCATTATAATGATGGAAGGTTATGATAAAAATATCTGTATCGTAGATCAAGTTTGCACTATAAAATAGTCTTAGTATAAAAAAATAATAACTGAGAAAAATAAGAGCAGAAGAAGAGATAAAAGAAGGGAATAAAAAGATAAAATAACAGAGGGATGCTACTGGTAGCGATTACCGGAGGCTGTTGGAAATTAAAATGTAATTATGGTTTGTACGGTACCCAGGAAACACGATCGTTATTGGGAAATGCTCGTTGAATTTTTTATTTTAAAAAAAATAACAAATGTAGAGTTGGAGTATTAAAATGTTTTTTTATTAATGAGAAAAAAAACCTGATCGGGTACTGGGTCTTTTACTTTACGTTCATTTAAATTATCTGACTCAATGACAAATTTTGAGTAAATATTTTAGTGTAGTTTAGTTTGAAAATAAAATAAAAATGTTACTTTAAAAATAATTATCTGCGGTAGAGTAATAAAATTCCGAGTATTTGCGATGTAATTCAGGTTCGAATAAAAATTTAAAAGATAGCTATAATAGCAGTAAGAGACATAATTGCGAGCAAGTAATATCGCGGTTGAGTCGATCTTGTGGCTTCAGGGCCAACTTAACAGCAGCAAGTCCCTTAGACTACATACATATATCTATAAATGTACCAACATATTTTCCTCTCCATTATACGCTCTTTATCTTGCTCCCTCTTTGTTGCGTGGTTTCATCTGCTACATAAGTATTCGTATCATTTGCCCGACTCTTTTTATCGTCTCTGTAAATTCAAGTTACAAAACATCCTAATTTTCTTAAGACCAATTTTCATTTTTTCCGTCAAATTATTTTTATTTTATTGTAAAAAACATTTATATGTCAATTTATATTCATCATAAGAGCCTATATAAAATTAAAATACAAAATTGACATCGATTTGTTTTTTAAAAATTAAGATCAAAGTTCAATTTTGAAAAAAAAAATCCAAGTAAAATTTTTTTCCATTAATATGTACCCTATATATATGTTCATACATTTAAAAAATCGGATGTCAATTTAGAGTCAGTTCAGGAGTTTTAAAAAAAATCACTTCGCATACGGAGTTTCTTTTCTTCAGTGGAGTAATTTCGGAGTGATTTGAATTTTTAAAAACCCGTATACATTTATATTCATCATAAGAGCCCATATTAAAATTAAAATACAAAATTGACATCGATTTGTTTTTTCAAAACTAAGATCAAAGTTCAATTTTGAAAAAAAAATTCAAGTAAAATTTTTTTCCATTAATATGTACCCTATATATATGTTCATACATTTAAAAAATCGGATGTCAATTTAGAGTCAGTTCAGGAGTTTTAAAAAAAATCACTTCGCATACGGAGTTTTTATTCTTCAGTGGAGTAATTTCAGAGTGATTTGAATTTTTAAAAGCCCGCATTTACTCCGGTTGAGTGTTTAAGTATTAAAATAAACTCCCGAAGTGAAATTTACTCCAAGAAATTAAATAAGTACGCAGTTATCTACTCCGCAATTTTTTAGTGTAAGAAAAATTATATAATTATCATATTTTAGTAGTTATTTATATTGTTAAACATTTTAATGACTTGTCGATTATTATAATGGATAACTATAATCAACAACCACTTCCGTTTTTTGTGGTCTTATCAAAACTTGTTACTGAATGCAATTGATAAGCTGGATCTAACGCGGTTTATTCACATCCCGTGTAGCTAAAGATGGCTTCTTTTTAAATTATTTTTGAGTCTTGGAATTTTCCAACTTTACAACTCTTTTATTCTATATTCCGTCACATTCTTATACTTATACTCGTCTATTTGTTTCTTAAATTTACTATCGCTTCCTAATTAATGAGGTGAGTCAATAAAAAAATTTTATATCCAAATTTCATATTTATTTCACTTGAAAAAAGTCTCAAAAAAAAAATACTAAGCAATTTATATTTACATCAATAATAAAACAGTTTAATTGCTGTCAATTCTCACGCATGTCTTTAATATCTTATATTTTCTGTCACTTTTCTTTATTATGGGGAAATATATTTCCGTTCTTCTTATTCCTCTTTAACTTTCATATTACATAATATTTATACTTATTGCTGTTGCCACAGACTTTACATATTTTATTTCAAATATTTTTTCGCGCTTCAGTGAATTAAATAAACAATTTTTTTACCCCATACTAAGACAATTTAAAAAAAAAAATTTTCTATAATTTATAAATTACATATTAGAATTAAAAAAATAGTTTTATGGTGTTCATAAAACTATTTATTAAATGATGTTTTTAAAAATAAAATTTTCTCAATATAGCTGAGCGTTGATTAGCACAGCTGAAGATGAAACAAAACGACAAAATAAATAATTGATTCCGCTCGGTAGCTCTAGGCATCGTAAGACTTTAAAGCATAGCATGTAATGCGTAGGTATGTATATTCCGCGATACTTGAGTGCGTACTTGGGGCATAGCAAGCCGAACTGGTTTTGCTGGGGAGAAGTGTAAGGTCATTGGGGAGGAAGTTAAGATAAACTTGTATACCAACTAACACGGGTGGAACTTTTTTACATCCTCACATTTTAATTATTTTTTATTTTTATTACATCTTGCTATTATTTTAATTTACCCAGAATCCATTTTTTTTTTTTTCAATCAAAGTCATTTTATTTTTATTTGATTGAATTTTAATTCCATTTATTTTTAAAAAATGAAATTCAACTTTGATTAAAAACATTTTTATACAAATCAATTATTCATGACATCAAGCGCATGAATATATATATATATGTAGACAGCAAAATCCCAATCGAGAGCAAAGCGATGAGGACTAAAAAAAAAAAATGTATTTTTTATTGTTTCACTTGATATGACTGAGGTTTATAGCGCACCTGTGCAACCGGCTGAAGGATACGCGCGACGTTCGCGTGGTACCTCGTCGGAGAAGGGAGTAGAGAGCAACGCGTCCGAGAGTGTACTCTGGTACAGAGTAAGAGGGGATACTGGCCACGCGATCGAGATTTATTTATAAGTCGAGCTGCTCTGAGATCTCCTTCTCATCTTCCTCATCCTCATCCTCATCCTCATCCTCTGGATCCTCCTTCTCTTTTTCCTTATTCTCATCATCCATAGTCGTCTTGTTAATCTTATTTTTATTTTATACTTGTTTCAACAGTTCTTTTGCTCGACCGTTCACTCGAACCTCGGAGGAGAGAACACAACATCTGCTTAGTTCATTTCTTCAATCGCGTTATACAGATTCTCTTTCTGCCTCTTTTACTACCAGCAAGTCTTTTCAATACACATTTATTTCCGGCAACTTGTTTATTTATTATTTTTTATTATAAATAACTTGTCCGGTTTTTACTACTATAAATTATTAGCAATTAATAATACTATTTTTCCTTTAATAATCCACGTATTCAAATTTATCGATAAACTTTCAACACTTAATTTATTAATTTTACTCCAATTACACGATACTTGAGTTAGTCAACGTCATGTACTTTTAGATTTTTTTAAAAGCGACAAATTATAAAAAAAAAAATATTTTAAAAAAATGCACCTTTAGTTTTTGAAATTTTCTACATGTGCATATTTTTAGTTTTTTTTTTTTTTTTTTAATTAACTTGTTAAAAATAAATCCAAAAATTGCAAACTGTCTGTTAACTCCCTAAAAAAAAAATGTAGAAGAAAGTAACAAGTTACGATTCTTAATAGACTTGTATCTTTCTCTATCGATTGTACTATCAATTAATATCCCACGATATGTCAACTACTGAAGTATAAAGTAGCGTATTTTACGACTTTAAGCCGGATACCAATGACACGAGTGAGTTATACTGTGAATCCGCATCCGGATCCATTCACTGATCTCAGTTTTCTATACACTCTTTACTTTTTCATCTTTTAATCTATCTTGTACCTCTCACATCCTTATCCTCTTTATGTTAAAACATCTTACTCTCGATACAACAACAAAAACATTGACTCTATAATATAAACTTGCCATAAAAATACTTATTCATCGGCGCTAGATTTTAAAAATAATTCAATACTTGAATTAAATTTATCGTGTTATATTTCGAGCAGCGGCTTTTTTTAAAATACTGATAATAGCTGGTATCAAGTGCGTTTACTTGGTTTTTTATTTATTTTTTTTTTATATGTCTTATTACGAGAAACAGGTTCGGGAGAGACATGCAGGGGAACTGGCCCGAGTGAGAGCCTGGTTGCAAGTAGCCGGTGAAAATAAAAAAGGGAATTAATAAGAATAAAAACAAAATATATATACAATACGATTATAGCTGATACTGCTTGGGGGCATGTAACTAACGGTGCGTTGCTTTAAGTGTCGAGATCGCACGTTTATTCTCTTTCTCGTAGCTCATCTTGATATCATTCTTTACATATGTTTCTATTCAACTTTGCACTGGAAAAAATCAGAAGTAAACTCGGAGTGATTACAGATTTCATTTTAATTCGAATTCACTCGGAGTCCCGGGGCTTCAAAAAAAATCACTCTGCATATGGAGTAAATAGATGATCCTGAAGCTAGCAGACAATCAGTAATTTTTTTATTTATTTTTTAGCAAATAAATTACAAAATAAAAAAAGTAAAAAAATGCACATTTAGAAAATTTCAAAAACTACAAGTGCAATTTTTTTAAATATTTTTTTTTTTATAATTTAAGGGTAAAAAAAAAATCAAAAAATTATTAGACATCAGCTAACTTCATATCATAGTAAATAAGGAGTTTATTTTTTCAACTGAGTGATTTCGGAGTCATCTGGATTTTTTAAAATTCACATTCACTCCGAGGAGATTAAATAAATAAATAGTTATCTGTTTTGCATTCACTCCGGGTACACTCTGCTAATTTTTCAGTGTAAATTTACTCTGCAAATAAACTATACTGCAAAAAAATCGGGAGTCAGTTGGGATTTTATTCAAACCTGCGTTCACTTATTCGGAGTTTCGGAGTTTTTAAAAAAATTACTGCGCATACGGAGTAAATAAGGAGTTTGTTTTTTTAGCGGAGATCTAGATTTTATTTAAATCCACATTCATTCATATTTGAACTTGACAAATATGTAATATTTTATATTGATCAATATAATAGTAGAGCCAACAAGTATAAGTTAATATAATAGTCCTTTTTCCGTATACGGACTTAAAATTGAATTTATAAAATAAAAGTAAGACCGTGAAAAGACATCGGAAGTTGAATAAAAATCCAACCCTATACAACTTTATTCTCGGACACTGAGAAGTCTTTTCGTATCAATAATTCAATATTCCCATCACTAAAACACAAAAAAAAAAGAAATTCTTATCAGAAATATTTGTTCTGAAATTTAATATACCAAAAAAACGTTTAAATAAATGGTTTTATAATTTACTTTGATATTTTAGATAAAATAAAAAATAATTGCCAGGTACTGAAATTCCCATAGTATGTAAATAAAAAACTTTCACAGCTTTGGGGCAGATTTAAAACCAAGATAAAGGCCCGGGTTTAGTTTTTTTTTTTTTAAATTCATCCAGGATCAATCCCAGGTAAAATGAATACCCCCAATGGCTTACATATCCCATAAGAAAACCTCACAATCAAAACTAAATAAGCAGCCAAGAAGTGGGGGTCGTAGAGATAACGCAGGAGGAGTTTACTTCTACCCAATCCACTGCAGATTCTCTTGTCTCATAATTTTCTTTCTTTTCTCTCCAGTAAAATAATCTCTTTGTTTGTCCTGAGGTCCCGCCTGTAGCATATCACCACGCCTGGCTGACACCTACGCTCGCTCTCCCAACTCCCAACTGTATCACACTATTGTAATATCATATCCATACATACATTCACATACATATAAACCTACACTCTCAAAACAATACACGCAATCTGCTACTGTCCATTGTTCCCCTTTATTATTACAGTAGAATGTCATCCATGACTATATGATATATCTTAATCTGGTAAAAAAATTTTAATAAACAACAAATTCAAATTTAAATTTTTAAAAAAATCTCAGTCTGTTCTCTATTATTTATTGC
Organism: Microplitis demolitor; assembly: GCF_026212275.2. Taxonomy (NCBI): domain Eukaryota; kingdom Metazoa; phylum Arthropoda; class Insecta; order Hymenoptera; family Braconidae; genus Microplitis; species Microplitis demolitor. The sequence goes on along the minus strand of NC_068554.1, from coordinate 1,811,735 downwards.
AAAGTCACTTAGACCTGCTGTCTCTGATGTTGGTCTGATGTGTAATGCTAATAACGCGATTGGTGCTCGGCCAGCCGTGACACACTGACGTCACTGGTGTAACACTAAAGTATGTTCACTTTGACCTCGACGGTCTGCTGAGAATCATTTTGTATCTGCTCTTGCATTATAGTCTTTATTAACTATATACACTTTAAATACTACTAATAATATAACATTTACTAGTATTTCTTATAAGTATAAGTATGACATTACTTATTGCAAAATATATAAAAATTTTAATTTAAAATTTAGTTAAAAAAAAAGTGAAATTAAAATTTAAAAAAATCCTCAAATCAGGTTGCGATTTAAAATTTAAAAATGAGAACCGTCGTAATGTTTTTAATTCCCCCTAGACGGGAATGCCAGACGTGAGATCTTGTATGCGTACGCTCCCACGATCCTTGCATTGTGCGTGATACATATCTACGTCATACCATCCCTCTTTCTTTCTCATCAGCAACTTCACCAAGTCTGTCTTTGTCTTTTTTTATGTTTTATGTCCCTTCTACTTGTCCATTATCCTCAACAAGACAAAAAAACATTTTTAAACAATCGCCATTAGATTTTTAGCGCTATAAATTAAATCTATTTCTTCATTACCTTTTGTTTTATTTCCCATATTAATAAATTTATTAAATATAAAAATATCCGTATAAAATAAACTGGGGTTAGAGATATCAAAGACAGATGTACGAGCTTATAGATCCAAGTGCTATACCAACAAGGGTGATGTTTGTAGCCGTGGCTTAGTAATGATAGCCTAGGGGATGGCTTAGCAATTTGAATTTTACCGCGAGGACCACTGAAGGTTTCAAAATTACGTGTTTAATGCCTTCTGGCACTATCTGTCTCATCTGACAGTTTCTATTTACCCCGATTTAATTATCAGCTCTGATACTGTGACACTCAATCGAGCAATAAACTGGGACCGCATCATCACTTAAATGCGGCCAAAGTTTTACCTCTAAATCAGTTCGCTTTGATCGGGATCCATCCAATCAGACGATTTTCGCTGCAAGGTTAGTCTATGGCTGAATTTACTATTATTTATTTTTATTTAAAATGTCTTGGTTGGTTTTATTGGACAATGTGTGGCGCACCCACTTTGGCGCATTACTTGACGCTCGACGATTCTCGGCTCGACGGCGGGAGCACCCAACCGTGCTTCCACTTCTTGCTGCCCTCAGTCCCACCTGACCTCTCTTTCCCTCTTTATCTCCTCTCATACCTATACACCAACATACATATATTTATTTATATTTACACATATGTCCGCGAGTCCTTCGTCCTTCCCGCCTACCCGTCCCTGTTAAAGTTAACGGAGCACTTTTGTCATTCCTAATTCTAATTCACCAGATCTTTATTTTCGTCACATGGAAATATCACTCATATATTTTTTTTTCCATAAAATATATCAATGGACAGTATTGATCTTACCCATTGTCTTGAAACTTTATTCCACTTTGAAATTATTTTAATACAGTATTTATATCTTATAAATTAAATATTTAAATTGCATCCCACAAAAAAAAATATATATATATAATTTTTTTTCTACTTTGTTCCAGGTAAGTTTCAATTAAATTCATCAATTTCATCGTCATGCACGTACCGTTTCAGTGAGTAATAACCTTAGATTTTGTTAATGAAACTAAAATGACCATATAATTTATTACTATTATTATATATTTTTTTATATAATATTATTTTAAAACCTTTGTTCTTTATGTTCATATTAATTTTATGTACATAATTCACCGTCATTATCGTCAACATCATTTTGCCTAGAATTCTAAAATTTGAGTAACTAAAAAAATTTATATGTATACATATATAAATGAAATCATACGATGTATAGGTATATAAAAGTATGTTAGTGTCTATAAGAGAAAAAGCAAGTTGGTTAGTTTAGTTCGAGGTGTGCTCATGTAGATAAGCTCCGTTAATGACCGGACGCGCGTTCACCCAGCCAGAACTCGCGAACTCCCCTCGAACCTCGATGCCACCTCCACCGTGTTTTTACCTCCAAAGTTCTCTTATACCGTTTGTAGTTACTCATATTACGTCTGAGAGAAACGTTAAAGAATAAGATGTATATATATATTTTTACAACACATTAAAAATACTTACATATGTGGTTTTTTACACAAAATAATCATCAAAGTTGACAAAAGTCTCTTCAACATATCCTTTGTGTCTCTTCATTGTTCCAGCTTTTTTTAAATTTTAATATTTTATTTTACTTTTTTAACTTTTTCTCTTTTTAATTATATTTTTTCCTTTCATGTATCGCATTGTCATGTAATCAGGACAATTGTTATGTGATATGAAAGTATAAAATTAAAATAAGTCAATTCATATTCAAACAACTTTTTAATGTAGAAATTTTTTTTATTATTACAAACTTAGTTTTTTTACATACACGTTTTTAAAAAAGTATTAAAATTATTTCAATTCTTCTAACATATATACATATACATATACATATATATGTAGCGTTGCTACAGTAATTACGATCGATCAATTTCGGCAATCTACGGCGAAAATCAATTTTTCCATATTCCGTCTCTACCTCATTCGTAGAGACATTACACAATTACAAGATACATTTATTTGTCATTATTAATTGGTTTAAATAATTTATTTTAATATAATTAAATTTTACCTTAACCACTAAATATATACTGAAAAAAAAGGAACAAGGAAATATGTAAAATTGATGTCATATATAGATTAATTGTCAATTAACGATCAAATAAGCCAATCTATCATAACTGACGAGCTGACCAACTTTTTATTGTCTATATTATAAATATATATGTATATAAAATAAGTAAAGAAAGAGAGAATGAAAAAAGAACGGGGGAGAGACCTCTTTTTCAAGCTTTATGCCTCGGTAACTTCACCGTCGTTTTCTTCGACGGGCAAAAGTCCGTTACGTAATGAATCCGTTGCAGATGCTTTCATGATCGACGTTACTATGCGATTTCTCAAGCCTGAAAAAATAACAATAATTAGAGAATTAATCGGATTTATGTCTCTTTTGACCTAGTGTTCAAATTTATCAATTAAATATTCTCATGAAGTAAAAATGAAATAACTCCAGTTAACAACTCACTACTTACTGTATTACTATTTAATACAGTAGTGATTACTCGTAATGATTAACTTCAAAGTTGTGTCACGTAATCGCCAATAATTTAACAATTTTCTAGTATTAGTAAATAAATATTATTTCAATATTATTAAGTCAAGACATATATACTGTTTAGTAATAACTATTATCCACATATTCGTGATAAATATATACATAAAAATAAATATGTATGCCTCGATAGTACATATTATAATTATAAATAGATCTCTGTATTATTTATTTAATGATTAATTTATTTAACTGTTACTTTTCTCAGTGTAATTTATTTCTACAATTATACACCAGCAGAATAACTTGTCACTATCATAAAAAAATATTTAAAAACCACTGGGTAAAGTGAAAAGTTTAAAAAATAAAAAAAAGTCATTGAATAAATAATATGTATTTCGAAAACTAGTTAAACATGACATTATCATTGTCTACACCCAACAAATATGTAAAATATTACAGACACGTCTAGAGACCGATAGTGCCGGAAATGAGCAGTTGTCTAACAATAATGTACTGGAGTATACGAAGCAACTCGTGAATGGCTTCCGGACTTGATCATGATCATGATGTTAAAGAAAGAGAGGGAAAAGTTTAAGAAAGAGATTCTCCCCCGGATCAGTGATGATAAGAGGACACTACTGGGTACTGGCCTCTTACATACTAATCAGTAGGGCCAGGATTTTTGCTTTGACTTAAAAATAACAATTAATAATTAATGCTGTCGAATTTTTGATATTACGGTGAAAATATTGGTCGTATAAAAAAAATTTTTAAACAAAAGTTGTAGAGAATTTAATTTTATAAAGAAAATGTCTCTTACAATTTTTTCATAAAACCAACAGGAAAGCCGTAATTTCAAAATTTAGATTTTCATAATTATCAAAAATTTGAATCGTTCATTATGAATCTCAATTTTTGAATTACGGTGAAAATATTGGTCGTATAAAAAAATTTTTCAAACAAAAGTTGTAGGAAATTGAATTTTCTAAAAAAAATGTCTCTTATGATTTCCTTATACGATCAATATTTTCACCGTAATTTTTAAATTAAGATTTTTATAATTATTAAAAATTTGAATCGTTCATTATGAATCTTAATTTTGAAATTGCTTTGAAAATATTGGTCGTATAAAAAAATCATATGAAACATTTTTGGTCGAAAATTAAATTTCCTACAACTTTTGTTTGAAAACTTTTTTTATAAGACCAATATTTTCACCGTAATACAAAACATTCTAACCATTCATTCAAAATTAAGGCAAAAATCTTGTCCCTACTAATCAGTAATCATAATCATCCACATAAAAAAACATTACCTCATTTTTACTTTCTTTGCTCTGACGCATTATTGCATTTAGCGTTTAGTTTCAGTCTAATTATTTTACTGCTTCTCAGTAATTAATTTCACTGATTTTTGGTTCACTGATCAAACGTCCCATGAATTGAACTGTCAGATAAATCCGAATCTGACAGAACTTTTATTACAAGCAAAGTATTTTAATATCTCGTGTGACAGAACCCCTAAGATTGTGTAAGATCTCGATGCGTGTTTTCTCATATTAATTTTTTGTTTTTTCTGCGGTATTCTTTTTGGTTTTCTTCGTCTATCCTGAACGCCCGAGGCCACTTCCGGTAGCCCTCAAGCGGCTGAATCCTCGGGGCTTCCGGTCGTCTTACTACACTTACTACGAGAACGTGTTCCTTCCCCTTCTTTCTGTCCTTCCGGTCCTTTCTATCACTCTCTCAATGTCCTTTACTCTTTTCTCTTTGATCTACTTCTTCGTAATTATTTTTTTTTCTTATTTTAATTATAACTCTTTCAAATCCACTTCTTTTACAATCATTTGAATAGTGGAAAAAAACATATATATGTACATATATTTGTACGTAGATCAATTAATGTACGAATTTGTTGGATTCGAGAATTTAAAAAAATTCAAAAATAAATTAAAAGTTGAGAAAAAAAAATGTATAGCGAGCAAGCAAGCGTGAGAATAAGGCAAGCCGAAGAGATAATTTTAGTACCTGTAGGCGCCACTTCCTTTTTCTTCGATTCTTCGTCGGTCACTCTTAACTTCCGGTGACCTCGTAAAATCGGCTGTGGCACTGAACTTCCTCTTTTAAGGTTTAAATATTTAATAACCTTTCTCACCAGCTCGACTGTCCCCTATTTTTATTATATTGTATTAACCTGTTTTTAGATCAAACAAAAAATTTTTTTAGAAAAAATAAATATAAACTTTCGAGTCATCTTTTCTGACGACACGGAAAAAAAAAATACATTTTGTAATATGAAAAAATCCCGTTATTCTTGTATGCTAATACCGATTCATTAAAGACGACAGTTAATTACGCGCTATTCATTCAAGTAAATTATCATGATCGATTGATCGATCAATTACCCAGGGCCAGATCAATCAAAAGTTCAATTTAAAAAATTAATTTTACATTTATTGAACAAGATACTAATCATTAAAACACTAATTTGTGTAATTTATTTACTTTTTTTTTTTTCGAGATTAAGAAATTTATCTGCGTTCATAAATATGACAAAATAATCTCTGCATTTGAATTGATTATTTTAAATTTGCATACATTTATTTTATAATTAGGCTTGAAAAAAAAAATCTTAATAAATTTTGGGTTTATTTTAAAAGCGGCAAATTACAAAAAATAAAATATTTTAAAAAATTGCACTTGTAGTTTTTTTAATTTTCTACATGTGCATTTTTTAGTTTTTTTTTTTTTTTGTAATTAGCTTGTTGAAAAAAAAATCCAAAAATTACTAATTGTCTACGATATTGAAGTTAGCCGACATATATTTTTTAGATTATTTTAAAAGCGGGAAATTACAAAAAATAAAATATTTAAAAAAATTGCACTTGTAGTTTTTTTAATTTTCTACATGTGCATTTTTTTAGTTTTTTTTTTTTTTTTGTAATTAGCTTGTTGAAAAAAAAATCCAAAAATTACTAATTGTCTACGATATTGAAGTTAGCCGGCATATATTTTTTAGATTATTTTAAAAGCGGCAAATTCCAAAAATAAAATATTTGAAAAAATTGCACCTTTAGTTTTTTCAATTTTCTATATATGCATATTTTTATTTTTATTTTTTTGTAATTCATTTTTCAAAAAAAAAAATCGGTAAATTTTTAATTGCCTGCTAACTACAGGATCATTAAAAATTTAGGAGAAGGAATCGATTAAAAAAAACTGAATTAAAAAAAATATGAATAAAGTAAAAAAAAAACTGAAATTACGGATTTATCGGTAAAGTATAAGATTGTGTAGGTATTATGAATGAACTTGTTCTCGTCGAGTAGAGTATGTATAGTATAGAAGCGGATGTTGGTCGCGGCATGGCCACAAAGAGAGCCAAGCGGTCCTGGTATATGCTATACATATACACGAGAGTAGAAAGACAGGTGCGGTATTGCGCATGTGCGTGAATCGTCGAGAGGGTATTCATTCATAAAACTAAACTGGCAGTAGGAGAACTTGCTCGTTGAGCGTTACCGCTTGAGATCTTTTCCCCTCCAAGCTTTTTTAAAACATTTCTCCTCTCCCTTCCTAAGTATATGTCTCTCCCTTTCCTCCTGGTTCTTTCTGAGATGGTTAACTTTAACGTCCAAGCACTTTAGTTGTATTTTAGTTCGCATCATGCGCTGCCACGCAACGATAATCATTTTTCAAATTTTAAAATAAAAAAAAAACACCAAAAAACCGTCAATCAAAAATACGCGAAAACCCGCGAAAATTTGAATTAAACTTGTCAACTAAAAGTCACGTCAAATCGGAGTCTGAGTGTTTGTCCCATACGTCATATAGTCTTGAGTACCTGAACTGTCAAAAGTTGGTGATCAAATCCCAGAAATTAATGCGGACTGTGTACTGCGCATTGCGCACTAGGTTTTGATTTTTGGATAACTCATTTCTGAGGTTGATTGTGATTTCCGGTTGTTTTAAATGTTTACAAGTGTCAAGTGAAGTGCAAAGATTGTAGGTTTTGTACTTTAGTGCGTTGTATTGTCACCCCCACTCCAATCAAATAATCCCTCCTTTGGTTTTTTAAAAAAAATAAATATAATAAATAAACTGACGTTATGGTGGGGAAGCACAGGAGGAGAAGGTGGAGCTTGACACTCATATTTTGGTCGTTTGGTCATTGAAGCCGTTGCGCAAGCAGTGGCAAGTAGAAATGGAAATAGAACGGATTTTATGAATTGATAGCAAACACATGCTTCCAAAATATAAAAACTATATTTTTATGTAAAACATTTTTTATTTTTAAAAAAAATATATACATATATATATATTTAAAGGAAAGCTGCTACTGAACTTGATACACCATCTTTTATGACAGTTTATAAAAATAAAAACATCAACAAGACCGAATATTCGGGGCAATATGGGATAAATAAATTGCCATGGACGCGAGCTGATGATTTTATATTTGAATATATATTTCATATTTAATAGATGTTTAGGGTGATATATATATTAAATTTTTTATCATTGGTTTATAAAATATATTAAAAAGAGTTTAACTGATGTACGTCGACTACGGAGGCGACACGCAACACGTCGGAATGGGAATCAAGGCCATGAAATCTTTCAATAGGCCAAGAGGTAAAAACCATTACACCTTTAATTCATTTTTATTTTTTACAACCCAGACAAAATGATAGTCGGGAATCTCAAAAAATTCCGTTCGTCTTTGTTATAAATTTACATATGATGAAAATAATTTAGTGATTGATTATATTTAATATAGAAACGGAGGTTTAAATCCAACATTTTGATGCTAATTCTTAGGACTCGATAGTTATGAAAATATACGATAAATATAAATTTAAATTCGATCATAAGATGGACTTCCGGGGGACGATTGGACGCCCGGTATCGCATAAACACGAGTTAGCCTGGTCGTCATCGTCGTTAGTCGTCAACGTGTGGTTACTTTTATTTTTACGTCAGGATAAAATTAGGGCGCACCACAACGACGATGTGCACGTGCGCGTCGACATAATTGTATAATTCCATGAACATAAAGTATGAAATGACGGAATTTATTTCTTTGTAAATGTGTATATATACATATATATATATATATATATATATATATATATATATATATATATGTATATAAATATCTATTTTTAATAATACATAGTAACAGTGTATTAATGATTTAATAATTTAAACTGTATAACAATTGGATCAATCGGGTCGTGTGCAATTTTTAATATTTACATAGGTCAATTTATACGCATATGTATTCAACCGTAAAACAATACTCTATTCATTGCAATCAGGTTCTATATTATTGTCAATACGTCATTTTTAAGCCACTTATATTTATCATATTAGAATCCACTAGAAAAATTATTTCAAAAGCAAAATTATTTTTAAAATTTTAAATTTTCCCGGGTCAAAATCTCAACTTAATTATGATTTTTTTGACTCAATTTACTTGATTTTGACTGCTATAATTATTTTTAATTAAATATGACTTTTTCAACTTAAAAATTTGTCCTGTCAATTTAAAATCAAATTTTACTTGGATTTGAATTATTTTACTAAAAAATTTACCAAAACAACGTGACTTTAATATGACGGGATAAATCGGTTCTAAGACAACTTAATCAAAAGCAAATCAAAACCGAATGTGTTTTCATTTATTAAAAATGAACATAAGCTTGGCTTGCTTCCTTTTAAATTTTTGAAATTGCCGCCAAAATCAAATTATTTTTTTGACCTGAGTTTATATAAATATCAACCTAGTTTTTACTAGTTTCTGATTAATTTTGAAAACCTATTCGTCATATAAATTTAAAATATGTATCAAGTACATTACTTAAAAAATTAAATTCATCGCATAAGAAATTGTAAAATTAATTTGTATCATTATATATTCCATTTATAATGCAATTTAATCTTTTTATCTCATTCATTTACTAAAGTATTATACGAGATCAATATTATTTTAAAATAAATTGAAATTTAAAGTTAATTTACTCATCGTAGAAACTAACTCATTTTAAATTAATCAGAGCCGCGTCGAGCGGGAAGTCGATGGTTCAAATCCATCTCAGGTTTTTTTTTTTTTTTTTTTTTTTTTTTTTTTTTTTTTTTATTCATGTTCTTCATGTGTAATTAAATAGCAAAGATTGCAAAGTAGCATTGATAGTTATAAATTTTAAATAATTAGCTATTATAATTGATTACTACAAGTATCTCAGGTGAGAAATAATTTAAATTTCTTTTTTTTTAATTCAAGTCAAATATGTTCTTTTTTTGATCCGCGGGATCTCAGCCAAATCAAGTAATTTTCAAAATACAAATATCAGAACCCGGGTCAAAGTAACTTAAATTTGACTTTTTTGACCAAAATGAACACGGAGAAATTATTCATTTTCAAAATACTTTAGTGTCAAAAAGCCAGACCATGTTCGCTATCTGATGGAAATTGAAATAAACACATGGAAAAATAAGTATGGCCATAGTAAAATTTCCAATGGTTACTGTATGTTGTGACGTAATCATTGTCAATTTTACTATGGTCACAGTAATTTTTCCATGTGTTTATTACAATTTCCGTCAGGTGGCGAACATGGTCCGGCTTTACAACTTGACCTGCCTAGTATCCATTTAGTCAAAGTGTCAAATTTGACTTAATTTTTCCTCAAATTTAAATAAAAAAATTCAAATTTATTTTTGTGACCCGGGAAATTTAAATAATTTTGAATAACCATCAAAACTAATTTATCTAAACAATAGTCCAAAATTTTACTCCACCGCGTTCGAGCTGTACAATTGTAAGTTTTGAGTCAAATTCCAAAAATACCTTCATATATTTTCTCGTTAAAAAATCCTGCTGACATAAATTACAACCAACACCAAAAATATATTATTTCCAATAAATACAAACTTACATATCAAAAATAAAAATAAAAATAAGCGATAAAGTGAAATATTATAAAAAAATGTGTGTTGCCAAGATGGAACACACAGCAACAATAAAAACGTGACTTGTAAACAAATTTAAAAAAATAACCGCGTAGTCTGATAGAGGATTCCCAAGAGGTTGCCGGCACTGCATCAATAAAGTCCTCGACTCTTGTTGTGGTATGGCCCGTGCTAAGGTATAACACGTCTTCCATAACAATTGACATTCTTACAGCTCTGGGAATCAGCGTTTACCAATCTCGGTAGCAGGTCGACACCATTTTATTTTAAATATTCATTATTTATTTATCATTTCTACAATACTCGGAAGTCGGGCTGTTTATTCAGTTGCTCGAGCGGTTGCTTTTTATCAACCACTATATATCTAAATAATATAACATACAACATATAACAAACCAGTGTATGCGATGACAATAATGACTAACGGGCTAATCAGTAAAAAAAATGATAATTGGTCCATTATCTATGTGATTTTGTAGTTTGCTATGGTGATGGATGACTTTAACCACAAATATGTATTCTTACCACGCCTCTTTGGACAAAAGATACATGTACTGGTGTTATTTTGTTGTATACTGCTGTTACTACATATATATTACATATATATAATACTACCATACACAATCTCCTGGATTGTAGCCCAGGAAGTCGTGGCATTATCACAACAGCACACTCGTACCCGAGTATCTCAGTGAAACACGCGCATTTTACGATTACTCTAGTCATATACAAATCAAATATATATATATATATATATATATATATATATATATATATATATATATATATACATTTTCTTGCCTTGTTTTTTTACATAGATAATCATTAAGTATTACTACTGCTGTTATTATTATTAAAAACATTTCAATACCTGATTAAAGTAAAAGCTTTCAGATTTAGCGGCTAATTAAATTCAAAAATCAACTGATGTATTTAATTATACAGACTTAATAATTACGGACGGGCTTAAAGTGTTTTTTTTAACACCAGTAATATTTTTTGCTTATAAAATTTGAGAGTAAAAAAAGGCAGCCTTAAATGCATTAATTTAGCATCCGTCCGTAAATGAATTAAAATGAAAAAAAAAATAAAATAAAAAAATAGAAATGAGTTTAAGAGCGTATTTAAAAAATGGAAACAGACATGAGACACGTGCTAAGAGACTTCTCATCAGCTTAAGACCCTTTTTAAAAAGTCTTGATCAATGTTTTAAGCCCAACAGCAGTAGCCCAACTGCGCCAGCTGGCAACGATGGGGCATGTGGTTTAAGCCCTGAGGTCAAATGCGACACCAATGATCTTAAAAAGACATTAATACATTTATAATAACAGTATTATTGAGATCGAAACTTTTGAATTTATCTAAATATGGTATAATAACTCTCATTGAGCTTTTCATACAAACATATACAAATACATGTGTAGTTTTTTTTCAATACGGGATTAAAGTTTACGGCAACGAAAACTCCACCTGTTGCTGGCTGTCGAGCATGAGTTTATTGCTTGAAATCGAACTGTATTTTTAAAAATACTAGCTTATTTTACTATCGAGGGGCGAGTAACCCTAGGTCACTG